>NC_092336.1:21302500-21602500 GCF_046630445.1 Rutidosis leptorrhynchoides
TACTTTGAAAACTCACAGCATATCTACATCAACAGTTATATGTATGACATTTATCTCTTAGAATTATGATCTCTCATTCTGAAATTCTGAAAAGCACTCAGTCACAAATCAATACTATAAATGTTGAAAAAGTTGAATGAAGCAGCAGAAACCATAGACAATAGTAAATGACCTTAATCGTCGGAAGCTTGATGATAAAGAATAATATTTTGGAAAAGCTCAGAAACGTTGGAACTGGAAGACGGATAGAGTTAACCATGAAAGAGACCAAGGACAAATACAAGGACCATACCCTATATTCAAAGAATCCAGATAATTCTGGATCCGTTGAAATCTTTAGAGAATATCTTGCTCCGAAGTCATGTTAAAATCTTGAGGAAAACCTTTCTCCATCAACCATCGAACTTAGAAATTCTAAAATGTCCTCATCAATATCTTCGATATTTCTGAGGATATTTTCATAAATATTCTCGTCTGAAATTATATACCTCTTCGTGCTTCCTGTGTATCAGTATATTGGAAACATTCAATATAAAATTTAGTACCGAAAAGCAGATTATGTGAAACTATGAAGAAAGCCGTGAACAAATCACAAAGAATAAGTTTGACTTCAAAGAATCTAAATGATTCAATGTCTGCTTAAGTCTTTAGCGTATATCTTGCTCTTTACTCTAAACCCTTACGGACAATAGTTTCCATCATCCTCTGATCTTAGATATTCCGAGATATTATCGTATCTTTCATTATAAATATCCTCGATGTTTCTGAAGATATTTTCATAACTATTCTTATCTGAAATCATTAATCTCTTCGTGCTATCAGTATTACATCATATAGAAACTGTTAGTTTCTATATTCTGTAAACTTTCGAGCTTAAAAATATGAATGTTATTGAAGTAATGTAGAGAACTGATGCATGAGTTAGTATAATATAATGACACTTGATCAACATGATTATATTACAGTAAATCATGCTGAGTTTATAATGAAACATGATGATTCACAGATCATAACGTCATCATGTGCCATGTTACATGACTCGTTCATTCTACCTCACCTCCGAACATATCAAGAAAATATATTCTTGATAGTTCTATTCTCAGTGATTCTGGTAATTTGACAAATCAAATCGTGCTATCACATTCCTTCCTGCTTAGAACATTATAATCATTCGAAACTTTATATCTACAAATTCTGGACCATTTTTCGCTTGACTTGAAGTCGGGAAGAGAAAACAAAAGCATAGAGCTTTGAAATATAAGGGAGAATATAAAGCCCGATAACAACACATAAATTACAAACCGTGTATATCAATGATTATAGCAACATAAAGACACGGGAGGATTAAAAGCACTATCTGAAATGTCCCGTTCTTATTGATTAAAAACGTTCCATATTAATTGATTTCGTTGCGAGGTTTTGACCTCTATATGAGACGTTTTTCAAAGACTGCATTCATTTTTAAAACAAACCATAACCTTTATTTCATAAATAAAGGTTTAAAAAGCTTTACGTAGATTATCAAATAATGATAATCTAAAATATCCTGTTTACACACGACCATTACATAATGGTTTACAATACAAATATGTTACATCGAAATCAGTTTCTTGAATGCAGTTTTTACACAATATCATACAAACATGGACTCCAAATCTTGTCCTTATTTTAGTATGCAACAGCGGAAGCTCTTAATATTCACCTGAGAATAAACATGCTTTAAACGTCAACAAAAATGTTGGTGAGTTATAGGTTTAACCTATATATATCAAATTGTAACAATAGACCACAAGATTTCATATTTCAATACACATCCCATACATAGAGATAAAAATCATTCATATGGTGAACACCTGGTAACCGACAATAACAAGATGCATATATAAGAATATCCCCATCATTCCGGGACACCCTTCGGATATGATATAAATTTCGAAGTACTAAAGCATCCGGTACTTTGGATGGGGTTTGTTAGGCCCAATAGATCTATCTTTAGGATTCGCGTCAATTAGGGTGTCTGTTCCCTAATTCTTAGATTACCAGACTTAATAAAAAGGGGCATATTCGATTTCGATAATTCAACCATAGAATGTAGTTTCACGTACTTGTGTCTATTTTGTAAATCATTTATAAAACCTGCATGTATTCTCATCCCAAAAATATTAGATTTTAAAAGTGGGACTATAACTCACTTTCACAGATTTTTACTTCGTCGGGAAGTAAGACTTGGCCACTGTTGATTCACGAACCTATAACAATATATACATATATATTAAAGTATGTTCAAAATATATTTACAATACTTTTAATATATTTTGATGTTTTAAGTTTATTAAGTCAGCTGTCCTCGTTAGTAACCTATAACTAGTTGTCCACAGTTAGATGTACAGAAATAAATCGATAAATATTATCTTGAATCAATCCACGACCCAGTGTATACGTATCTCAGTATTGATCACAACTCAAACTATATATATTTTGGAATCAACCTCAACCCTGTATAGCTAACTCCAACATTCACATATAGAGTGTCTATGGTTGTTCCGAAATATATATAGATGTGTCGACATGATAGGTCGAAACATTGTATACGTGTCTATGGTATCTCAAGATTACATAATATATAATACAAGTTGATTAAGTTATGGTTGGAATAGATTTGTTACCAATTTTCACGTAGCTAAAATGAGAAAAATTATCCAATCTTGTTTTACCCATAACTTCTTCATTTTAAATCCGTTTTGAGTGAATCAAATTGCTATGGTTTCATATTGAACTCTATTTTTTGAATCTAAACAGAAAAAGTATAGGTTTATGGTCGGAAAAATAAGTTACAAGTCGTTTTTGTAAAGGTAGTCATTTCAGTCGAAAGAACGACGTCTAGATGACCATTTTAGAAAACATACTTCCACTTTGAGTTTAACCATAATTTTTGGATATAGTTTCATGTTCATAATAAAAATCATTTTCTCAGAATAACAACTTTTAAATCAAAGTTTATCATAGTTTTTAATTAACTAACCCAAAACAGCCCGCGGTGTTACTACGACAGCGTAAATCCGGTTTTACGGTGTTTTTCGTGTTTCCAGGTTTTAAATCATTAAGTTAGCATATCATATAGCTATAGAACATGTGTTTAGTTGATTTTAAAAGTCAAGTTAGAAGTATTAACTTTTGTTTGCGAACAAGTTTAGAATTAACTAAACTATGTTCTAGTGATTACAAGTTTAAACCTTCGAATAAGATAGCTTTATATGTATGAATCGAATGATGTTATGAACATCATTACTACCTTAATTTCCTTGGATAAACCTACTGGAAAAGAGAAAAATGGATCTAGCTTCAATGGATCCTTAGATGGCTCGAAGTTCTTGAAGCAGAATCATGACACGAAAACAAGTTCAAGTAAGATCATCACTTAAAATAAGATTGTTATAGTTATAGAAATTGAACCAAAGTTTGAATATGATTATTACCTTGTATTAGAATGATAACCTACTGTAAGAAACAAAGATTTCTTGAGGTTGGATGATCACCTTACAAGATTGGAAGTGAGCTAGCAAACTTGAACTTTTGGAATTTATGAAGAACACTTAGAACTTGAAGATAGAACTTGAGAGAGATCAATTAGATGAAGAAAATTGAAGAATGAAAGTGTTTGTAGGTATTTTTGGTCATTGGTGTATGGATTAGATATAAAGGATATGTTATTTTGTTTTCATGTAAATAAGTCATGAATGATTACTCATATTTTTGTAATTTTATGAGATATTTCATGCTAGTTGCCAAATGATGGTTCCCACATGTGTTAGGTGACTCACATGGGCTGCTAAGATCTGATCATTGGAGTGTATATACCAATAGTACATACATCTAAAAGCTGTGTATTGTACGAGTACGAATACGGGTGCATACGAGTAGAATTGTTGATGAAACTGAACGAGGATGTAATTGTAAGCATTTTTGTTAAGTAGAAGTATTTTGATAAGTGTATTGAAGTCTTTCAAAAGTGTATAAATACATATTAAAACACTACATGTATATACATTTTAACTGAGTCGTTAAGTCATCGTTAGTCGTTACATGTAAGTGTTGTTTTGAAACCTTTAGGTTAACGATCTTGTTAAATGTTGTTAACCCAATGTTTATAATATCAAATGAGATTTTAAATTATTATATTATCATGATATTATCATGTATGAATATCTCTTAATATGATATATATACATTAAATGTCTTTACAACGATAATCGTTACATATATGTCTCGTTTAAAAATCATTAAGTTAGTAGTCTTGTTTTTACATATGTAGTTCATTGTTAATATACTTTATGATATGTTTTCTTATCATAGTATCATGTTAACTATATATATATCCATATATATGTCATCATATAGTTTTTACAAGTTTTAACGTTCGTGAATCACCGATCAACTTGGGTGGTCAATTGTCTATATGAAACATATTTCAATTAATCAAGTCTTAACAAGTTTGATTGCTTAACATGTTGGAAACATTTAATCATGTAAATATCAATCTCAATTAATATATATAAACATGGAAAAGTTCGGGTCACTACAGTACCTACCCGTTAAATAAATTTCGTCCCGAAATTTTAAGCTGTTGAAGGTGTTGACGAATCTTCTGGAAATAGATGCGGGTATTTCTTCTTCATCTGATCTTCACGCTCCCAGGTGAACTCGGGTCCTCTACGAGCATTCCATCGAACCTTAACAATTGGTATCTTGTTTTGCTTAAGTCTTTTAACCTCACGATCCATTATTTCGACGGGTTCTTCGATGAATTGAAGTTTTTCGTTGATTTGGATTTCATCTAACGGAATAGTGAGATCTTCTTTAGCAAAACATTTCTTTAAATTCGAGATGTGGAAAGTGTTATGTACAGCCGCGAGTTGTTGAGGTAACTCTAGTCGGTAAGCTACTGGTCCGACACGATCAATAATCTTGAATGGTCCAATATACCTTGGATTTAATTTCCCTCGTTTACCAAATCGAACAACGCCTTTCCAAGGTGCAACTTTAAGCATGACCATCTCTCCAATTTCAAATTCTATATCTTTTCTTTTAATGTCAGCGTAGCTCTTTTGTCGACTTTGGGCGGTTTTCAACCGTTGTTGAATTTGGATGATCTTCTCGGTAGTTTCTTGTATAATCTCCGGACCCGTAATCTGTCTATCCCCCACTTCACTCCAACAAATCGGAGACCTGCACTTTCTACCATAAAGTGCTTCAAACGGCGCCATCTCAATGCTTGAATGGTAGCTGTTGTTGTAGGAAAATTCTGCTAACGGTAGATGTCGATCCCAACTGTTTCCGAAATCAATAACACATGCTCGTAGCATGTCTTCAAGCGTTTGTATCGTCCTTTCGCTCTGCCCATCAGTTTGTGGATGATAGGCAGTACTCATGTCTAGACGAGTTCCTAATGCTTGCTGTAATGTCTGCCAGAATCTTGAAATAAATCTGCCATCCCTATCAGAGATAATAGAGATTGGTATTCCATGTCTGGAGATGACTTCCTTCAAATACAGTCGTGCTAACTTCTCCATCTTGTCATCTTCTCTTATTGGTAGGAAGTGTGCTGATTTGGTGAGACGATCAACTATTACCCAAATAGTATCAAAACCACTTGCAGTCCTTGGCAATTTAGTGATGAAATCCATGGTAATGTTTTCCCATTTCCATTCCGGGATTTCGGGTTGTTGAAGTAGACCTGATGGTTTCTGATGCTCAGCTTTGACCTTAGAACACGTCAAACATTCTCCTACGTATTTAGCAACATCGGCTTTCATACCCGGCCACCAAAAATGTTTCTTGAGATCCTTGTACATCTTCCCCGTTCCAGGATGTATTGAGTATCTGGTTTTATGAGCTTCTCTAAGTACCATTTCTCTCATATCTCCAAATTTTGGTACCCAAATCCTTTCAGCCCTATACCGGGTTCCGTCTTCCCGAATATTAAGATGCTTCTCCGATCCTTTGGGTATTTCATCCTTTAAATTTCCCTCTTTTAAAACTCCTTGTTGCGCCTCCTTTATTTGAGTAGTAATGTTATTATGAATCATTATATTCATAGATTTTACTCGAATGGGTTCTCTGTCCTTCCTGCTCAAGGCATCGGCTACCACATTTGCCTTCCCCGGGTGGTAACGAATCTCAAAGTCGTAATCATTCAATAATTCAATCCACCTACGCTGCCTCATATTCAGTTGTTTCTGATTAAATATGTGTTGAAGACTTTTGTGGTCGGTATATATAATACTTTTGACCCCATATAAGTAGTGCCTCCAAGTCTTTAATGCAAAAACAACCGCGCCTAATTCCAAATCATGCGTCGTATAATTTTGTTCGTGAATCTTCAATTGTCTAGACGCATAAGCAATCACCTTCGTTCGTTGCATTAATACACAACCGAGACCTTGCTTTGATGCATCACAATAAATCACAAAATCATCATTCCCTTCAGGCAATGACAATATAGGTGCCGTAGTTAGCTTTTTCTTCAATAACTGAAACGCTTTCTCTTGTTCATCATTCCATTCAAATTTCTTCCCTTTATGCGTTAATGCAGTCAAGGGTTTTGATATTCTGGAAAAGTCTTGGATGAACCTTCTGTAGTAACCAGCTAGTCCTAAAAACTGGCGTATGTGTTTCGGAGTTTTCGGGGTTTCCCACTTTTCAACAGTTTCTATCTTTGCCGGATCCACCTTAATACCTTCTTTGTTCACTATGTGACCGAGGAATTGAACTTCTTCCAACCAAAATGCACACTTTGAAAACTTAGCGTACAATTCTTCCTTCCTCAATACTTCTAACACCTTTCTCAAATGTTCACCGTGTTCTTGGTCATTCTTTGAGTAAATAAGTATGTCATCAATGAAAACAATGACAAACTTGTCAAGGTATGGTCCACACACTCGGTTCATAAGGTCCATGAACACAGCTGGTGCATTAGTTAAACCAAACGGCATGACCATAAACTCATAATGACCGTAACGTGTTCTGAAAGCAGTCTTTGGAATATCATCTTCTTTCACCCGCATTTGATGATACCCGGAACGTAAGTCAATCTTTGAATAAACAGACGAGCCTTGTAGTTGATCAAATAAGTCGTCGATTCTCGGTAGTGGGTAGCGGTTCTTGATGGTAAGTTTGTTCAACTCTCGGTAGTCGATACACAACCTGAATGTACCATCTTTCTTCTTGACAAACAAAACAGGAGCTCCCCACGGTGATGTGCTTGGTCGAATGAAACCACGCTCTAAAAGTTCTTGTAATTGGCTTTGCAGTTCTTTCATCTCGCTGGGTGCGAGTCTGTAAGGAGCACGAGCTATTGGTGCAGCTCCTGGTACAAGATCTATTTGAAATTCAACGGATCGATGTGGGGGTAATCCCGGTAATTCTTTCGGAAATACATCGGGAAATTCTTTTGCAATGGGAACATCATTGATGCTCTTTTCTTCAGTTTGTACTTTCTCGACGTGTGCTAGAACAGCATAGCAACCTTTTCTTATTAGTTTTTGTGCCTTCAAATTACTAATAAGATGTAGCTTCGTGTTGCCCTTTTCTCCGTACACCATTAAGGGTTTTCCTTTTTCTCGTATAATGCGAATTGCATTTTTGTAACAAACGATCTCCGCTTTCACTTCTTTCAACCAGTCCATACCGATTATCACATCAAAACTCCCTAACTCTACTGGTATCAAATCAATCTTAAATGTTTCGCTAACCAGTTTAATTTCTCGATTCCGACATATATTATCTGCTGAAATTAATTTACCATTTGCTAATTCGAGTAAAAATTTACTATCCAAAGGCGTCAATGGACAACTTAATTTAGCACAAAAATCTCTACTCATATAGCTTCTATCCGCACCCGAATCAAATAAAACGTAAGCAGATTTATTGTCAATAAGAAACGTACCCGTAACAAGCTTCGGGTCTTCCTGTGCCTCTACCGCATTAATATTGAAAACTCTTCCACGGCCTTGTCCATTCGTGTTCTCCTGGTTCGGGCAATTTCTAATAATGTGGCCTGGTTTTTCACATTTATAACAAACTACATTGGCATAACTTGCTCCGACACTACTTGCTCCACCATTACTCGTTCCGACACCATTTGTTCCTTTTGTTCTATTAACCCCTGGTCCGTAGACCTCACACTTCGCCGCGCTATGACCATTTCTTTTACACTTGTTGCAAAATTTGGTGCAGAACCCCGAGTGATTCTTTTCACACCTTTGGCATAGCTGCTTCTGATTGTTGTTGTTGTTGCGGTTATTATTGTTGTTGGGATGATTGTTGTAGTTGCTGTTGTTGTTGTTGTTGTTGTTGTTGTTGTTGTTGGGCCGTTTGTTGTAGTTGCGATTGATGTTGCAATTGTTGGGATAATTGTTGCGATTATTGTTGTAATTGCTGTTGTTGTTGTATTGGTGATTCTTATCACCGTTTTCCTCCCACTTTCTTTTGACTTGCTTCACATTGGCCTCTTCAGCAGTCTGTTCTTTAATTCTTTCTTCAATCTGGTTCACTAGTTTGTGAGCCATTCTACATGCCTGTTGTATGGAGGCGGGCTCGTGTGAACTTATATCTTCTTGGATTCTTTCCGGTAATCCTTTCACAAACGCATCGATCTTCTCTTCCTCATCTTCGAATGCTCCCGGACACAATAGGCACAATTCTGTGAATCGTCTTTCGTACGTGGTAATATCAAATCCTTGGGTTCGTAACCCTCTAAGTTCTGTCTTGAGCTTATTGACCTCGGTTCTGGGACGGTACTTCTCGTTCATCAAGTGCTTGAATGCTGACCACGGTAGTGCGTACGCATCATCTTGTCCCACTTGCTCTAGATAGGTATTCCACCATGTTAACGCAGAACCTGTGAAGGTATGCGTAGCGTACTTCACTTTGTCCTCTTCAGTACACTTACTTATGGCAAACACCGATTCAACCTTCTCGGTCCACCGTTTCAATCCGATCGGTCCTTCGGTTCCATCAAATTCCAAAGGTTTGCAGGCAGTGAATTCTTTGTAGGTGCATCCTACATGATTTCCTGTACTGCTAGATCCAAGGTTATTGTTGGTATGTAGCGCAGCCTGTACTGCGGCTATGTTTGAAGCTAGAAAAGTACGGAATTCCTCTTCATTCATATTCACGGTGTGTCGAGTAGTCGGTGCCATTTCCTTCAAAATAGTTAAATGGAACAAGTTAATCATACAGAATATTAAGAGTAGTTAATAGTATTTCGTAGCATAATATGAACTCATTTATAAAAGCTTTTTCTTCATATTAGCGTTTTATAAGTTTAAATTCGGGTAATACCTACCCGTTAAGTTCATACTTAGTAGCTAATATACAATTCAACTACTACAATTCTATATGAAAAACTGATTATAATAATATTTCGCGTTCAAACTTTTATACAATATTTTACAAACTTACAATACCTCTTATTTTACATAAAGCATGAAATATAGCACACAATAACTTTGATACAAGATAGTTGTGAAGACAATTCTAGCTAGTACACAAGTCGTTCAGCAAAGGCAATAAAGACACGTAATTCATACGTCCAGAAACAAGTCATGCATTCTGGTTTTACTAGGACTACTTCCCATCCTTGGTCTTGTGCAACATAACCGTTATGGCCGTTGATAAGACAGCGTGTTGTAACGTCATCAAAGGGACGAGGGTTACGTAATGTCCAACAGTCCCGTAATAATCTAAAAACCTCATTTCTTACCCCAATTACCGACTCCGTCACTTGTGGGAACGTTTTGTTTAATAGCTGTAGCCCGATGTTCTTTTTCTCACTTTGGTGAGAAGCGAACATTACTAACCCATAAGCATAGCATGCTTCTTTATGTTGCATGTTAGCCGCTTTTTCTAAATCATGAAGTCCTATATTCGGATACATTGAGTCAAAATAATTTCTTAACCCGTTGCGTAAAATAGCATTTGAGTTCCCCGCAATATATGCATCAAAGTAAACACATCGTAACTTATGGGTTTCCCAATGAGATATCCCCCATCTTTCAAACGAAAGTCTCTTATAAACCAAGACATTCTTGGAACGTTCTTCGAATGTCTTACAAACTGATCTCGCCTTAAATAGTTGTGCCGAGGAATTCTGACCGACTCTAGACAAGATTTCATCAATCATGTCTCCGGGTAGGTCTCTTAAAATATTGGGTTGTCTATCCATTTTGTGTTTTTATACTGTAAAATAGACAAGAGTTAGATTCATAAAAAAAAATACTTATTAATACAAGCAATTTTTACATATATCATAAAGCATAAGCACACTATATTACATATATTACACCACATGAATACAACTATCTTATTCCGACTCGCTTGTTTCTTCTTCTTCGGTTTTGGTTCGTTTTGCCAAGTTTCTAGGGATATATGATTTTCCCCTAATACGAGCCGTCATTATCCACATTGGTTTAGAAAAACCTGGTGGTTTAGAGGTTCCCGGGTCATTGTTACAACTTAAGGACTTCGGGGGTTGACGATACATATAAAGTTCATCGGGGTTGGAATTAGATTTCTCTATTTTTATGCCCTTTCCCTTATTATTTTCTTTTGCCTTTTTAAATTCAGTTGGGGTAATTTCTATAACATCATCGGAATTCTCGTCGGAATCCGATTCATCGGAGAATTGGTAATCCTCCCAATATTTTGCTTCCTTGGCGGAAACACCATTGACCATAATTAACCTTGGTCGGTTGGTTGAGGATTTTCTTTTACTTAACCGTTTTATTATTTCCCCCACTGGTTCTATTTCTTCATCCGGTTCCGATTCTTCTTCCGGTTCCGATTCTTCTTCCGGTTCTGACTCTTCTTCCGGTTCCTCTTCGGGAACTTGTGAATCAGTCCACGAATCATTCCAATTTACATTTGACTCGTCATTATTATTAGGTGAGTCAATGGGACTTGTTCTAGAGGTAGACATCTATCACATAATATCAAACGCGTTAAGAGATTAATATATCACATAATATTCACATGTTAAAAATATATAGTTTCCAACAAAATTTGTTAAGCAATCATTTTTCAAGTAAACACGGTCGAAGTCCAGACTCACTAATGCATCCTAACAAACTCGATAAGACACACTAATGCAAAATTCTGGTTCTCTAAGACCAACGCTCGGATACCAACTGAAATGTCCCGTTCTTATTGATTAAAAACGTTCCATATTAATTGATTTCGTTGCGAGGTTTTGACCTCTATATGAGACGTTTTTCAAAGACTGCATTCATTTTTAAAACAAACCATAACCTTTATTTCATAAATAAAGGTTTAAAAAGCTTTACGTACATTATCAAATAATGATAATCTAAAATATCCTGTTTACACACGACCATTACATAATGGTTTACAATACAAATATGTTACATCGAAATCAGTTTCTTGAATGCAGTTTTTACACAATATCATACAAACATGGACTCCAAATCTTGTCCTTATTTTAGTATGCAACAGCGGAAGCTCTTAATATTCACCTGAGAATAAACATGCTTTAAACGTCAACAAAAATGTTGGTGAGTTATAGGTTTAACCTATATATATCAAATCGTAACAATAGACCACAAGATTTCATATTTCAATACACATCCCATACATAGAGATAAAAATCATTCATATGGTGAACACCTGGTAACCGACAATAACAAGATGCATATATAAGAATATCCCCATCATTCCGGGACACCCTTCGGATATGATATAAATTTCGAAGTACTAAAGCATCCGGTACTTTGGATGGGGTTTGTTAGGCCCAATAGATCTATCTTTAGAATTCGCGTCAATTAAGGTGTCTGTTCCCTAATTCTTAGATTACCAGACTTAATAAAAAGGGGCATATTCGATTTCGATAATTCAACCATAGAATGTAGTTTCACGTACTTGTGTCTATTTTGTAAATCATTTATAAATCCTGCATGTATTCTCATCCCAAAAATATTAGATTTTAAAAGTGGGACTATAACTCACTTTCACAGATTTTTACTTCGTCGGGAAGTAAGACTTGGCCACTGTTGATTCACGAACCTATAACAATATATACATATATATTAAAGTATGTTCAAAATATATTTACAACACTTTTAATATATTTTGATGTTTTAAGTTTATTAAGTCAGCTGTCCTCGTTAGTAACCTATAACTAGTTGTCCACAGTTAGATGTACAGAAATAAATCGATAAATATTATCTTGAATCAATCCACGACCCAGTGTATACGTATCTCAGTATTGATCACAACTCAAACTATATATATATTTTGGAATCAACCTCAACCCTGTATAGCTAACTCCAACATTCACATATAGAGTGTCTATGGTTGTTCCGAAATATATATAGATGTGTCGACATGATAGGTCGAAACATTGTATACGTGTCTATGGTATCTCAAGATTACATAATATATAATACAAGTTGATTAAGTTATGGTTGGAATAGATTTGTTACCAATTTTCACGTAGCTAAAATGAGAAAAATTATCCAATCTTGTTTTACCCATAACTTCTTCATTTTAAATCCGTTTTGAGTGAATCAAATTGCTATGGTTTCATATTGAACTCTATTTTATGAATCTAAACAGAAAAAGTATAGGTTTATAGTCGGAAAAATAAGTTACAAGTCGTTTTTGTAAAGGTAGTCATTTCAGTCGAAAGAACGACGTCTAGATGACCATTTTAGAAAACATACTTCCACTTTGAGTTTAACCATAATTTTTGGATATAGTTTCATGTTCATAATAAAAATCATTTTCTCAGAATAACAACTTTTAAATCAAAGTTTATCATAGTTTTTAATTAACTAACCCAAAACAGCCCGCGGTGTTACTACGACGGCGTAAATCCGGTTTTACGGTGTTTTTCGTGTTTCCAGGTTTTAAATCATTAAGTTAGCATATCATATAGCTATAGAACATGTGTTTAGTTGATTTTAAAAGTTAAGTTAGAAGGATTAACTTTTGTTTGCGAACAAGTTTAGAATTAACTAAACTATGTTCTAGTGATTACAAGTTTAAACCTTCGAATAAGATAGCTTTATATGTATGAATTGAATGATGTTATGAACATCATTACTACCTTAATTTCCTTGGATAAACCTACTGGAAAAGAGAAAAATGGATCTAGCTTCAATGGATCCTTGGATGGCTCGAAGTTCTTGAAGCAGAATCATGACACGAAAACAAGTTCAAGTAAGATCATCACTTAAAATAAGATTGTTATAGTTATAGAAATTGAACCAAAGTTTGAATATGATTATTACCTTGTATTAGAATGATAACCTACTGTAAGAAACAAAGATTTCTTGAGGTTGAATAATCACCTTACAAGATTGGAAGTGAGCTAGCAAACTTGAAAGTATTCTTGATTTTATGAAACTAGAACTTTTGGAATTTATGAAGAACACTTAGAACTTGAAGATAGAACTTGAGAGAGATCAATTAGATGAAGAAAATTGAAGAATGAAAGTGTTTGTAGGTGTTTTTGGTCGTTGGTGTATGGATTAGATATAAAGGATATGTTATTTTGTTTTCATGTAAATAAGTCATGAATGATTACTCATATTTTTGTAATTTTATGAGATATTTCATGCTAGTTGCCAAATGATGGTTCCCACATGTGTCAGGTGACTCACATGGGCTGCTAAGAGCTGATCATTGGAGTGTATATACCAATAGTACATACATCTAAAAGCTGTGTATTGTACGAGTACGAATACGGGTGCATACGAGTAGAATTGTTGATGAAACTGAACGAGGATGTAATTGTAAGCATTTTTGTTAAGTAGAAGTATTTTGATAAGTGTATTGAAGTCTTTCAAAAGTGTATAAATACATATTAAAACACTACATGTATATACATTTTAACTGAGTCGTTAAGTCATCGTTAGTCGTTACATGTAAGTGTTGTTTTGAAACCTTTAGGTTAACGATCTTGTTAAATGTTGTTAACCCAATGTTTATAATATCAAATGAGATTTTAAATTATTATATTATCATGATATTATCATGTATGAATATCTCTTAATATGATATATATACATTAAATGTCTTTACAACGATAATCGTTACATATATGTCTCGTTTAAAAATCATTAAGTTAGTAGTCTTGTTTTTACATATGTAGTTCATTGTTAATATACTTTATGATATGTTTTCTTATCATAGTATCATGTTAACTATATATATATATATCCATATATATGTCATCATATAGTTTTTAAAAGTTTTAACGTTCGTGAATCACCGATCAACTTGGGTGGTCAATTGTCTATATGAAACATATTTCAATTAATCAAGTCTTAACAAGTTTGATTGCTTAACATGTTGGAAACATTTAATCATGTAAATATCAATCTCAATTAATATATATAAACATGGAAAAGTTCGGGTCACTACACTATCACCCCAAGGTAATAGTAGAAGTAAATAGATTCTTCTGGTGGAAGATTGAAAAGAAGGAGGACAGAAATGATAATTAGGAAAATATCAAGGAATAGAACTGGATTAAGCATTTTCACAATCCTTTAGATGTACAAACTAAGAAAGAAAGTATTGGAATGGTGAAAATAATGGGACGGAAGAAGTTCATTTATAATGGAAATACCTGACAGAGCAATCGAGATAAATGATCGCATTTAATTAAAAGGATCTTAATTTCCATAAATCCCGAAGAATCAGATCTTATAGATTTCATAGATTTTCTTTTAAATTCCTTGACTTCCGAAATTCCATCATGACTAGTCAAAAGTTATGATGAAACATGTCTTTCTCATTTCACTAGTTGGTGATAGCTTCACTCGTACTCTTCGAGTAATCGAATTATCTTATCCATATTACTCAACAGTAATAAAATTCTATTTATCAGCTCATATTCGTCAGGAAAACATAATTATTGTTAGCCATGACGACCTCACTCAAATTTCGGGACGAAATTTCTTTAACGGGTAGGTACTGTGATGACCCGGGAATTTCCGACCAAAATTAAACTTAATCTTTATATGTTTCCGACACGATAAGCAAAGTCTGTAATATTGAATCTCGAAAATCTTGGAACTATGTTCATATAATTAATTACCCTTTGACTGTGCACGACAATTCACGAACAATTAATTGTAAATAGATATGTGTATATATATAAATAAATATATTTATATAATAACTTGAAATGTTATTAATTAATTGTATGAAATTGTTATTATAAATAAGAATGTAAAATAATATAATAATGAAATTTTTATTTTATTATATATATATATATATATATAGTTATCAGTATTTTTTAAATAATATAAATTATTATTTTTTTGTTATCTTATTATCATTTTCTAAAATTACTTTTATTATTAATCTTAATATTATTATCATTATTATTAATTTAATTATCCATAATGTAATTATAATTGTTAATTATTAATATTATTATTATTATTATTTGGATTATTTTAATATAATTAAGATTTGATGATAATCATAAAAGAATTGCGTATGATTTTGGAATCGATTTAGTTGTCCATCCCAATCAAACTGTTTAGAATTTTGTTTGAGTCTCCTAAATTGTTATCTATCAAAATCAATTGTACCATATTAGTTAAAATCACAATCTGATTTTTTTTTATTTGATGTACTGAGCAAATATTTTCTGTCCACCCACTTGAACATCATTATTATTAATATTATTATAGATATCATTATTAATATACAAATAATACAAATTATTATTAATATTAATAATTAATATAATTATGTTTATTAATCATTAATAGAGAATCCGATAATTACAAATTTTATTATCAATCAGGAACAGTGTTTATATTTTCTTGCTTCTATTCTTGTATGTGGGAATTAAAGCACAACAGATAACAACAAATTCTGTTACCCATTGTTATCATGCTTTATTTATTCTTGTTTCTTTCTTCTGTCTTCTTCTCCTGCCCGATTCTTAATGTCGACACATTCATCACTTTTATAGCCATTATTTCAATAATACATACAAATGATAAGCACACACATACAACTGCCATCATCACCACAAAACAACCATCCATTACCATTAGAGAACCACGATCAAACACCAAGGTTGGGTGCTTCTGCTCAACTCCCAGTACGAAACCCGACCCAAACAAAACCGTTGCAAATTATTACTATTTACGGTTTCCTTTTAATACCCGATTATAACCAACACCAATTCCTTGTTTCATTCATGAATAAACCATCACCACCATGCCACCTTTCAAATCACCACCGTTAGAAACACTGTTGCTGCATAGTTCTTCGTATGATCATGCTATTACTTGAATCGAGTTCTTGATTCGGCCAATTGCTAGAGCAGCAGCCTTTGCTGCTGCGTGTGTCCTTCTGTCTTAATCAAACCCGAGACCAAACCATAACCCTCACCAATCATGCACTATGTAAACCGTCTCTCCCTCTCTTGTTCGATTATAACACATCACCACCCTAGACGTTTTCCATTTTCCACTCACAATCACCACGACCATCAATCAAACATTATTTTTTTTTACGAACCAAACACTCCATATTTCCTCTACCACTCCCGTTTCTTATATTTTTTTTTAGCATTTTAAACCATTGCTCCTGCAGTGCAATATTAATCATTTTATAAAGGTTACAAATTTATCTTTTGGCCGACAAGCTGGGGCGTACTTTATTTTTTTATGAATTAATCATAGCAATAACCAAGTGGAAGGCAAAGTCATAAGCACTAACCAACTTTTAGACGTGTAAGTCCATATTCAAACTATCAATCACAAAGTTGGGACCCATGTTGCAATGAGGGACGGTTCAATAGTGACCGACACTTTTGTTGCCTACTCATAAACATGGGACAATATTTAATCTGTTAATGGAGTAGTTGATATAGGATTCTGCATATGATTTTTTTTTTATTGGTATTGAACAAGCCTAGGTTGATTATTGAATTAGAAACATAAGACACAAGAATTTTAGATTGTGGAGTATTATTACTCGATGCTGGTAATCTCTATGGAGAAAAGGAGGAATTGATTATGGTGTAAGATAGATGATACGGTTTAGTAATATTATGATATAGTTAATATAAAATGATAATGATAAGATTGAGGATTAAGATGATTAGGGTATTAGATACGATAATGATAAACAGATGATAGAGATGATGATGCTTACTGTTATTGTATGATGATATAACCCTGATATACTCGATGACTGCTAATGCTCAAACTAATCTGGTTAGTTCATATTGATTCTGGTTCGAGCAGCTAACCTGCAAATATTCTATTCCATATGATAGGTTTTAGTTACTTGTGAATTTTGGTCGGTATATTATTCTTTTGTTGGGCCGAATTCATAGTTGTGTAAACAGGCTAATAAGTTATTACAGTTGGGCCGAGTTTTAAGTACTTTTCAGTTGGGCCGTAATATAATTAAATAGTTGGGCTGAGATCCATATTTTCTGTTGGGCCAAAGAACGGGTTAAAAGAAATTGGGTATTAATTGAATCAGAAAAGAGACAGATAGAGCATTGGTTAGGCATGTGATCAGTGAACGAGAGGTCCTGGGTTCAAGCCCGGGCAATGACGTCTATTTTTCTTTTAAAAGCTATTTCTTAAGGTAATCTTATTACTTCTATTATTATTATTATTATTATTATTATTATTATTATTATTACCATTATCATCCTAATTATTATTTATTATTAATACCATAACTAGTATTAGAATAAGTATTATTAGTATCATGATTAAAAATTATTGATATTAGTAAATATTATTAGTAATATCATTATTTTAAGAATTGACACTTTTATTAAAACTACCATTTTATTATCATTAAACGTTATTAGTATTATCATTACAAACAATTTTTATTATTAGTACTATCTTTATCGTTAATATTAAAATTATCATTATTATTATTATTAGAATTATTATAATTCTTATCATAATTAGTATTATTTTTAATCATTGTTATTATTACTATTAATATATCAAATGAAGATTTTCTATATAAAAATATATTTATGACATAAAACCTAATCATATTAATACTTTTGTAATAAATGTTAAATATCCACTTAAAGATAAATATATCTAATTAAGTTATTAATGAAACGCATGATATAAAATAACTAATAAAATCACTAATAATATATATATATATATATATATATATATATATATATATATATATATATATATATATATATATATATATATATATTTGTTCGACTACCATTACATGTATTAATATACATGATTCAATAATAGGTTCGTGAATCCGAGGCCAATCCTATACTTGTTCAATGTCGTTCTATGTATTTTTACTACAAAATACATTAGGTGAGTTTTCATTACTCCCTTTTTAAATGCTTTTGCAATATATATTTTTGGGACTGAGAATGCATGCGCTTTTATAAATGTTTTACGAAATAGACACAAGTAATCGAAACTACATTATATGACTGAATGATCGAAACTGAATATGCCCCTTTATAGTCTGGTAATCTAAGAATTAGGGAACAGAAACCCTAATTGACGCGAACTCTAAAGATAGATCTATCAGGTCCAACAAGCCCCATCCAAAGTACCAGATGCTTTAGTACTTCGAAATTTATATCATGTCCGAAGGAGGATCCCGGAATGATGGGGATATTCTTATATGCATATTGTGAATGTCGGTTACCAGGTGTTCAATCCATATGAATGATATTTTTTGTCTCTATGCATGGGACGTATGTTTATGAGAAATGGAAATATGAAATCTTGTGGTCTATTAAAATTACGAAACGGTTATTTATGTTAAACTAATGAACTCACCAACCTTTTGGTTGACACTTTAAAGCATGTTTATTCTCAGGTACGAAAGAAATCTTCCGCTGTGCATTTGTTCATTTAAGAGACATTACTTGGAGTCATTCATGACATATTTCAAAAGACGTTGTATTCGAGTCATCGAGTTCTTCAAGATTATTATTAAGTCAACTATAGTTAGATATTTTATGAAATGGTATGCATATCGTCAACTTTCGATGTAAGGAAGTTTGTCTTTTCAAAATGAATGCAATGTTTGTAAAATGTATCATATATAGGTCAAGTACCTCGCGATGTAATCAACTGTTGTGAATCGTTTATAATCGATATGGACTTTGTCTGGATGGATTAGGACGGGTCTTCACAGTTGGTATCAGAGCGGTGGTCTTAGCGAACCAGGTCTGCATTAGTGTGTCTAACTGATAAGTCGTTAAGATGCATTAGTGAGTCTGGACTCCGACCGTGTCTGCATGTCAAAAGTTTTGCTTATCATTCCGTGTCAAAAATTTCCTGCTTATCATTCTTAGGGAATCACTTGCTTATCATTCTTAGTCTAGACACGTTTTACTGCATTGACTGCATGAATATTGTATAGACAAAATTCTTATCTTAGCGTATCTACTACTTTATATCTTAGCGTATCTGTTACCGTAACTTGCCTGACAACTTCCGTAGATTCCTTCGTAACTTATGGGATTTTAGTATTATATATGCATATGTAAATTATGTATTGCAGGGTACTAATCTACATCCTATAATCTATTTCTTATCGAAAATCCTTCATCTGATCGTACGAGATGAATCCTGCAACCAGTTCGAGTCCCTCAGATTCCGACAGCTATTCCGACAGCTATTCCGACATAGATGTTCACCTAAGCTCCGAAAACAGCGTCATCGGTATGAATCAACCAATCAGTCATTCCCAATTCATCTGATACATTCATAGTCGACTTAATCAATGGAGATGCGAAGAAGGCGATCCCTTCCACCAACCGAATTCACCTCTTGACAATGAACCTGAAGCGTTTACCGGCGGACCTATCCGAAACACCATTTTCAGCCTCATTTTCAGGGTAGCTCGTCACGATTATATTCTATCTAAAATTCTAAACCTTATTCATCTGCTCGTTCCGACCGATAATCATCTTGGAATAATAGAAGAAGTCAACGAATTTCGCGCTCGAATAATCAATTCGGAGAATATGGTGCAAAATGTACCAGCTTCAGCAACATCACCGGCACCAACAGTACTATCAATAACAGCACCAGTACCACCAACAATCCATGCTTCAATATTATCATCTGTACTTTGAGTATGATCTTCGTTCGACATGTCGAATATGTAATCTCTAAAGTTTTAGAGATTATTTATTCTTGTTCCAACCGAAAAGCAAATGAGTTTAATATTATATTAACTCATTAAATCCATGAATACATCTGAAGAAAATATATATGTATATATGTTTTCATAAAGATTGTAATTAAAATTCTCTTGTACAAACTGTTAATGGTGAAAATATTTTAACGGGTAGGTAATACTCGAGGATTATTTAAATTTCACATTAATAAGTTACATTGTACATTCTTCGAATCTGTTTCAACAGTCATATACTATCCTACTTACATCCACCGATATACAAATCCGTTCACCACAGAATAACCATATTCATCCAATTACATATTTGGAATTTGACCTATCAGAATCCAACAAGTGGCATAATGAAGAAATAATGGACACAATAAAAATTGATTAGAAACAGATTAATTAACAATATGAAATTCTATTAAGAATCCATGCTAACAAAATCCTAGCTAACTGTTCCTAGCTAACTGTTAATTCCGTATTACCATTTAATTATCGCAATTTATTTATCGCAATTTATATTCTCGTAATTCTATTTATCGTCATTTAATTTCTGTTATTTACTTTACGCATTTAATTTATCGTTATTTAATTTCTGTTATTTATTTTACGCACTTTAAATATCGGGACACGTATACAAGGTTTTGACGTATCATATCGACGCATCTATATATATTATTTGGAATCACCATAGACACTCTATATGCAGTAATGATCGAGTTCTCTATACAGGGTTGAGGTTGATTCTATAATAATATATATACTTTGAGTTGTGATCGAGTGTGATCGAGTTCTCTATTCAGCAGTTTTTGATCAAAGATGTGTCGAAGACTTTTATGGTCAGTGTACACCGTAAACTGGGTACCATATAGATAATGTCTCCATATCTTTAATGCAAATACCAACGCACCTAACTCAAGGTCGTGTGTGGTATAATTCTCCTCGTGTTTCTTCAACTGTCTAGATGCGTAGGCAATAACCTTTTCACATTGCATTAAAATACAACCAAAGCCTTGCTTTGAGGCACCGCAGTAAACAACAAAATCGTCAGTACCTTCAGGTAAAGATAGAATTGGGGCTGTGGTCAACTTCTCTTTCAAAATCTTGAAAGCAGATTCCTGTTCTTCGGACCACTCAAACTTCTTCCCTTTTTGAGTTAGCTTCGTAAGAGGTTTGGCAAGAAGGGAAAAATCCTTTATGAATCTCCGATAATAACCGACAAGTCCCAAAAATTGACGAATATGCTTCGCAGTCTTTGGTATCTCCCAGTTCTGGATAGCGGTAATCTTAGCTGGATCGACATGTATTCCATTACAATCAACAACGTGTCCGAGGAATTGTACGGTTTTGAGCCAAAACTCGCACTTAGAAAACTTAGCGTAGAGTTGTTCATTTCATAAGAGTTCAAGAATCACGCGCAGATGTTGCTCATGTTCCTTCTCACTCTTGGAGTAGATCAAAATGTCATCAATGAAAACAATGACGAATTTATCGAGATGAGGTTTGCAGACACGGTTCATGAGATCCATGAAAATGGCAGGAGCATTGGTCAAACCAAAAGGCATGACACAGAATTCATAGTGCCCATAACGAGTGCGAAAAGCAGTCTTAGGAATATCAGATTCCTTAACTCTAAGTTGGTGATATCCGAACCTCAAATCAATCTTTGAATAAACAATTGACCCTTGAAGTTGGTCGAATAGATCATCAATACGTGGCAACGGATAACGGTTCTTGATAGTAAGGTTGTTAAGTTCACGGTAATCAATGCACATCCTTAACGTACCATCCTTCTTTTTAACAAATAGAATAGGAGCTCCCCATGGGGACGAGCTAGGACGAATGAAACCTTTATCCAATAGTTCTTGGAGCTGGTTGGAAAGTTCCTTCATTTCGGAAGGTACTAAACGGTATGGTGCTTTAGCAATAGGAGCAGCACCGGGAGCTAAATCAATTTGAAATTCAACTTGTCGAGGAGGTGGAAGACCAGGAAGATCTTCGGGAAACACATCAGGAAAGTCTTTAACCACTGGTACATCTTTAATACACTTCTCTTTCGATTCGATCATCTTAACGTGGGCTAGAATAGCTGGATAACCTTTCATAAGGTATTTGCGGGTTTTAATACAGGAGATAATATTGAGATTGGAACCACTCTTTTCACCTTGGATGATAAGAGTCTCTCCATTTCCCAATGGAATATGAACGGTTTTATCGTAACACATGATGGCAGCATGTAGTGGACGTAACCAATCTATTCCAACTACGACGTCAAAACTTCCGAGCTCGACCGGAAAAAGGTCTATCTTAAATTCTTTATTGGCTAAGATTAGGTTGCAGTTTTTATAGATCTTATCGACTTTCATGATCTTTCCATTGGCTACTTCTACTAATCATTTAGTTTTTAAGGGTTGAGGCTTTTCAGTGAATAAAGTGCAAAATTCACTAGACACGTAACTTCTGTCGGCTTGAAAAGAGTCATTTTGTTCGCTTGATGAAAATTAGACATTCTAACATTAGGAAAGAGACTTTGATTAGCATTTTAAGCCAAGATTATCAAAGTAAGGTTGTTAAGATTATAAGGTAATCCTAAGTGCTTTAAGTCTAAGGCAGGAAAGGTTATAGTTTCCTAGATTGCTAAGGTACCCTAGCTAACACATAAGGCATACACAAAAATGCAATCCTGGTTCTCTATAATAGCCTGGTTATGCTCTGATACCAATCTGTAACGTCCTCCCAATAGGGTCTGGAAGAAACGTCACTAATATCAAAACATACCAACATATTATAATAAACGAGAACAATACTAAATGATGAATTTAACTTTAATGAGTACGCAGCGGAAAATGAAATGTCGTTACAATGACAGGAATAACAATATCGTAAATGTTCACATGCAGAAGTAATAAATGCGATATCTCTTGATCCTATGTCCAAGTAGCATCACATAAGCGGTAAGTATAAGAGCTTGAATCGAACAGCACCTGAGACAAAACATGCTAAAGTGTCAACCAAAAAGGTTGAGTGAAGTTCATAGGTTTAACAAAAAGTTTGTCGTTGTTTTAGACCACAAGATTTAGTTTGTAAAGTTGATCTCCCGCAGGATCAAAAAGTTATGCCAATGCGTGATATTTAGACTAAACGTTCAAGTTTTGTCCCATGACAAGTTGTGTCTGTCCTTGTCGGTTTAATTTCATAATTAAGTAATACAATGACTTGGTCAAATGTATCGGGGACGTTACTCCCGATAGGCCTACCCCCAATAATTAAGCATGCCGCAGCAATTAAAAATATCACTGTAGGGACTTAGTCGGACATAGCCGGGTATAGCATAGTTTAACAGTTTGGTACTTGTGTCTAAAGTGTAAAAAGTAAAAACAGCATGTGTCTCACCCCAAGTAAAAGTAAGTAAGTTTGCTAGCAATAAAAAGGGGCTATGAATTCACCTTAGTAAGTAGACAGAGAGTTATTCCTCGGAATAAAGAGTTGAACGAGTGAGCAGAAAAGTCAACCTATTGACATTTAAGAGTAGTTAAGTGTTTTGCCCATGTTTAAGTTTAAGTATGTGTTTGTTTTACTAAGTTTCTATTTCTAGTAAGTTACTATTTTTATAAAGTTTCCATTTTTAGAAAGTTTTTTATTTTACTAAGTTTCTATGACTAGAGAGTTTCTACTTTTATCAGTGTTTTCCATTTTAGGATACTTGCCGTATTAGATAAGCTTCTAATCACCCCTTTCCCTTCGAATGACTAATTTAGATCTAGGGGCTTGAGCCATAGGACCCTTTAAATCGGAAATCCAAACCCTCTACCTAGAATCTCATAGAAACCATTCGTCAAGAAAGTTCGAAGATCTATACATCTCTAATACATATCCCAAAATGTTTTTATGTTACAATATAAGTAGTAGGTTATAGGTGCTAGTAATAGTAATAGTGTATACATGTTATTTATTTTATTTTTAATTGCATATAATTTATAACATTATTTACATGTTTCGGTAAAAATAATAACCGAAGTAAAAAGTAAAAAGTAAAAAGGTAAAAAAAAATAAAAAGTAAGAAAAGAATACTTACTAGTAGTAATTCTTCAAAGAGAGAATGAGAGAAATTTTGGTGTGAGTTTGAATGAGAAATGAGGGGTATTTATACTTGAAAAAATTAGGTAAAAAGAATAAAATAATTAAAAGAAAAAGAAATATTTTAATTCTTAATGGGATTTTAAAATTAAAAAGTATTAAATGTTAGGTCATGGGATAATGCACAAAATAAAATAATAAAAGTAGTTTTTCCATTAAAATTTTTAATTAAAAAGTAATTTATTTATTTAAGGATTTTTTTTCATTTATTTTAAGGATTTTTTATATAAATAAACAAATTGATTTAATGCTTTTTCAAGAATATTTGTCAATAATATTTTATTTTATTTTATTTTATTTTATTTTTATTTTATTTTATTTAATTAATAAATACAAATTTTGCATAAAAATAATAAATAATTCAGTATTTTGTATTTTTAATAATAATTATGATTTTAATTATTAAACTATAGTTTTAGTAAGTTTGTAAATATTATTACATTTATATATAATTAGATTTATTATATAGTTAAATATATAATACATTAACTAAATAATAAAAGTGATACAAAGTTTATATACTTAGTTAAATTATGTCAAATTATATAAATTAATAATATATTATTTATTTAAGCGTACATTGTTGACTAAAAATTACTATTCGGTCAATATTTAATTGTATATAACAACCCTTAATACATATAGTCAGACATATAACCCTAGGGTTAATTCAGTAAATTTAAAAGTCGAAAAGTGAGGGTTGTTACAATTCCAGTTGTGCTGGTTCTTCATTGCTGGGCCACTTCATGTTCTTGATTTGCTGAGTACACATCCTGTGCTGATTGAAGAACACTGTCTACCTTGTGCTGGTAGACTGAGCAGCAAACTAAACACTCGACACAACAATATCTGCTGTCTATACATGAACAAACTTATGCTGACTGCACATAACACTTTAGTGCAAATACATTACAGTTTTGTCATAATTAAATCCTTAATTATTTTGGGGACTTAACAATATCCCCCTATTTGATGATGACAAAACCTATGACATGTAGAGAAAACACTAAAGTCAGCATGGAGGGACCCTATAAAAATAGACAGTAAATTTGTCCCTTTTTAAGTTTGTTTTGGGATCTTTTGCTGATTTATCCATATCTTATAATTTGATATAATTTGGAAGATAAACTCATTTCACTTTCATTACAACACAATATGTACAGTAATTACAACAACAGCAGAATGAAAAGTGAATTAAACAAAAGATACAATTTGAGCACATAGGAGACTATCTATCTTTATCCTTTTCTCGTTCTTCTTCAGATAGCTCCTCTTGTTTGATTCTCCAGGCTTCAGGGAACAGATAAGGTACATCAGCTGGGTCAAATATAGGGATATGGGGAGGTAGAATGATGGGGCCTTTTCCAGTTGGTCCTTCACCAGTAGATTGCTTTCCTTTAGGTTTTTGAGAGAGGACTTCATCTACATTCACCACTGGTGCATTCCCAAACCTTGTTGCTTTCTTGAAGAGCTGTTGGAGTTTAGATTTAAGTGTATTTTTGATAGCATTTTCACCTTTACCAATGAAATACTCCAAGATCTCCATCTATTCACTAAATCCAAGGGATCTTAACTCATCATAGTTTATTCTTTCTTGAACTTTATTCTCCCTTACAACATTGAACGCTCTTTTTGACCCTCTGTTTACTTTGATGATCCTGCTGGGATTGGATCTTCTATTCATCACATCACCATACCTACTCCTATAATAATGATCAGGAAATTCACTGGTACGAACAGATTCTATAGGAGCAGTAGCAGGTGCTTTCTCAGCAGCTTCCATCTTATCAAATGCCTTATCTTGTTCTTTGACAATGGCTTTGGCTAATTCTAGGGACTCAGCCTCTTGCTTTCTATCAGCAGCTAATTTGTCTTCTATATCCTGAAGCCTTACCCTCTCAACGAGTTCAGCATCAGCAGCCTCCCTTCTTTGAATTTCAGCTTGTAGACCCAACAAATAATCGTCGGCAGTGATTTTCAGGGATTTTGCTGTTTCAATCATCTTTCTACCCTCTTCAGTTCTCAGGGCAGCACGATACTCCCTTAGATCTATACCCAGCTGGTGAGCCTCTTGAAATTGAGCTTTCTCCTCATCAGTAGAGAGCCTTTGACCACTGTTGTTTAAGTATACACCAATTTCAATGCCATAAGTCAAGGCAGTGATGTAGAGTGGCTGATCAAGGGGATGATGCAGCAATCTAACTTGGCGTATCCTTTCATTAATAGCAGCTTGTCTTTGCTCAAGCAATTCCTGTACAGTGATCTCCAGCCGGTAAGCATCTCTTTCATCTGTATTCATTTTAAATAAGTCTGGCTCACCATGGGTAGCTGAATCATCTTCCCAAGTTCTGTGTTTACCATGACGTTTTGGGGAAGATGGAGGATACATGATTGATTCACCTATGCTAGATGAATTCACTGGAAACTGATTGACACGATTATCCTTTGTTCTGTTAAAATAAGTGAGGGTCTGGGGAGAGATAGGTGATTGAACAAATAAATGATCTCCACTACCCCAGACTGTAAAGTCAGCAGGATTAACCGTATCATCATCTTGATTAGCACCCAGCTCAATCACCTTGGCTGGGTCTTCAACACTTGTAACACCCAGCAGCACACTTCTGGCTGGGTCTTCATTCACAGCACTCCTTGCTGTGTCTTCAGTACCAGCTGACTGATTAGTATCAGCTAGTACAACCACCTCAGTATCTTCATCCGCTGCCTCAAATAAGGGTCCTTTCCTTAGGGGCTGATTGTCCCTAGGAGCAGATTTCACCCTTTGTTTATTTATGGGCATGGGTTCAGCTGATGGTTCTTGTGTTGATACTGGCTCAAGTGGAGGTAGGTAGGGAACGATAGCAAGATGCTCCCCCTGAATATCATCATCATCAAGATTGATTGTTTCTGCTGGCTTATGTTGTGTAGCTGGCTGTGCAGAAGATGTTGGGCGAGAAGATGAGCTGACTTCTAACATAGCATCTAACCACTTCATAAAAATGTCAGCTCTAACTCCTCCCCCTGACTCAGTAGATGCAAGATAATCTTTCATTTCTTCTGGAGTCATCCGTTTGATCCTATCTGCTCGCTCAGCATACAGCTTTGCCCTCTTTTTGTCGTATTTGATCATGAATTTGGCATTTCTTTTTCGTGCATCCTTTTTGAATTTATCAATGCCAATCAGTTCATCATCAATGTCCCTCTTTTTCGGGGTCAGCCATCTCCTATGCTCAATTCTGTGGCGTTTAAGAGCAACATAGGCATCCCATTTGACATTGAAGGCATCATTTAATTCTTGCTGTCTCTTCTGATGTCTCTCCAGTTTTCTTTTCATTCTTCTTTCAATAGTTTGAGAGACAACAGAAGCTTCAGCAATAGCCAAAGCAGAAACATCACTGGGCTTACTGCCAGAACCAATATCATCCACTGATGTGGCATACACACTGGGTTGAGATTCACCAGCTGCCTGTACACCAGCTTCAGTATGAGCGTTGCTGGGCTTAGTGCCAGAGTATTGACCAGTAGAACCATCACCACCATCACCATCTCTCCTTGGTTGTTTTGGAGCCTTTTCATGCTCATGCTCTCCCTCTGATTGTTTTCTCTTTTTGAGTTTCTTTTTAGATTTCTTCTCCCCCTTTTTGTCATCAGCAGGGGCAGAAAGGTGAACAGGGGAGACCTGTGCATCAAGGTCACTATCTGAATCTGGAACAGAGAATGCAAAATTGTTCCAGTCAGCAACTTCAGGAGTAAGATGGGCACCAGGATCCATGCTAAATTGTCGAAGAAGGAGGTTGGAAGACCTAACTTCATTTCTTGCAACACCCATAGCCATCTGCTCAACAATGGCCCTAACATCACCCTGTAGGGTAGCCAATCGATGCATATTTTCAACCATTTGAACATAGGCAGAAGCAGGAATCATGTTAGCCATTTGCTGTTCCTGTGAATCCAATGTCTCATATAGCACTGTATTTTCTTCATTAAGGAAAAGAATTCTGCGATTAGCAGCATCTAAATCAGCTTTAAGACGGTCAATGTCCTCAGTATACTCATTGTGAGAGATGACTCGTTTCTTTAAGTCCTCCTCCTCTTCATGTTGTTTGACAATGGCAGCCACCGCAAGATCTGCAAAGGCACATACTTGTTTGAGCTGGGCTTCAATATTGGAAGTGGTAACTTGCCCAGCGTTACGTATGGCTTCAGTCACACTATCAACAATAGCAGTGCGAATGGTGGATTGTAGATCAGGTGTAACCTCGGCTAGTGTCTTATAGACAGCCAAGGTGGAGATGTCAGCCACCTCATCAGCATTAAATTTAACATAGCTGGTTGAGGGGTGGTCAGAAACAGCTAACACAGGATTAACTCCGTGGGGTGGTGGAGGTGGAAGGTCAGAATCTAACTCGTCACCATGATCACCATCATTTTTACCTTCACCCGAAGGTTTAGAACCACTAGTATCCTTGTCAGCATCAATATCAGCATCATCAGTGAGATCCACTGGTTTATCTTTGGTACCAGTCATATTATCATAAGTGACTGGTTCATCCTTACCAGTACCTTTATCAGCATCACCATCAGAAAAAGAAGATGATGAGGAAGAAGTTGATGAATCAAAAGATACTGGTGAATCAGGAATATTCTGCATAACGTATTTACCAGTAGAGGGATCTCTGATGAACTTGAGAGGCCTCCATGTACCAGGCCATGGAGAAGCAGCTGGAGCCATGCCAAAAAAATGATAATATGGCTGCTCGTTGATCTGTTCTAAAGTAGCCAGCCTCTCATAAACTTCTTCTCGAGCTGGTCGATCAAGCTGAGACAATAGTTCAGTCAGCTCCTCGCGAGGCAATTTGCTGGCTGAGACTATGGCAGTTTGAGGATCAATAGTTAGCTGATCCACCAGCAGAGCAACTCTGGGAGTAATAGACGCTCCTCGATAGATGAAGTTAGGTATAACTTTATCAGGATCTGGTACCTGGCATACATAAGGTTTCTTCTCAGCAGAAACAGAAGCCTGAGAAGAATCAGTAGTGCCAATAGCAGAGGTACCATCATCCACAATGGGTTCCGTAGAACCAGTAACAGCGGTAGATAACTGTGCAGTAGGTGAAGAAGCAGCATCTGCAGCATCTTTAAAGAAAGTATTCAGTGTGGAATCAGACACCTGTAGATTACCAGTGGAATCCATAGTAATAAAGTGTCTCGATTGAAGATCAGAAACATCCGGAATAACACTAGTAGCATCAGTATCCACCGTTGGCTCTGTGGGGACATAGCCAACATAGCCAGCATTAACAAAATCAAGACCCTCCAGAACAGTATTACCCTGTGAACCAGAATCTGATGGAAAAGTAGCACTTTTACCAGCATCCATGATAACATTAGATGGAAAAGTAGCACTTGTACCAGCTTCCATGATAACATCAGATGGAAAAGTAGCACAAGTACTAGCATCCACAATAACATTTTGTGCATCGGTAGCAGCAGCTGACGCAATGTCACCCTTTGGTTCAGTGACAGGTTCATCAAGTAGAACATCCTTGACAATATTTTCAATTACCTTTTTAAGAACAGGAGGATCCATTATGATTTCATCTTCCACTTCAGGTGTAGTAGTGGACGCAGTAATACTAGGAGCAGTATCACCAGCAGCTGTAGAAGCAATAGTACTAGCATCAGCACCATCAGTAGGGAAAACAGTAGCACCAATACCGATAGCAGAGGCAGCAATCTGCTTAGTAGGAATAATATCATCTTTAACTTGCTCCCCCTCTGCCTATTCATCTACCCTGCTAAGAACTGAAACAATAGAACATTTTATGTTAACAACTGTAGAACCAAATAAATTTGACTCAACAATTGCATCTGATGTTGGTCTCTGGGGACAGACTGGTGATTTGGTCAGCCCTTCGAATGAGACAGAATAAGGTGTCTGTAAGTACAGCTATGACTCTGCTGACTCATTGGCGACACATGTTGACCCAGAAAGTGTAAGAGTTCTGGCTGGTAATGATATAGGAGTGAGACTCTTATCATGATCCGAGTAACATAATGGCTGTGCAGTATCCTGAGCTGGTTCAACATGATGAGGACCCAACTCAAGTTTGCTTTGGGGGTCAGTTATGTGCTCTGATGGTTGTACTATCAGCAGAGGATATAGCATTAAGTTCAAGTTTGAAAAATGTGGAAGTGTCTGGCTAGAAGAGTATGGGTTGCTACTCTTCTTAACACTAGTTTTAAAACCAGACAGCTTGGGAGCCAGGGTTATACCTTTAACTCCTCTTTCATTTTTCAAGTCAGCAGATAAAATATTTTTAATTATGTTAGAATTTTCTGCTGTTTGGTCTAGAAACACACCAGGTTCCATAGCCACATCCTTTGCAGGAGCAGCAGTTGAGATTGGTGCAATCTCCCCTGTGGTGAGCCTGGAGCCAGCTTTTGCTCGTTTGGATTTGCCTGTTACCAAGAAATAGTTAAGCAACGGATTTCAATACTAGAAGTGGATAGTCAGTATATAAGACTAGGGCTGTTCTTTATGATCAGAGAGCACTAGATTCTAATACAACTACTGCTTTACCAGTATGTGAGATGGTGGCTGTACTAGTTGAGGTAGCTGGCTTCTTCCTTTTTACAGCTGGCTTTCGCTGAGGTCCCTTCCCCTCAGCTGGTGCAGAACCAGAGGCAGCTGGTTGGTTCACTCCACTTCGAGCAGCAAGATACTCAAGCATGCCTGGTGTCAGGACATTATATGGAGCAGCAGGAGCATCTTTTGGCATTCCCCCTTGTTTTGGAGGCAGGTCGAATGATTCATCAGCAATCTGCTGGTAAGCTTCACCCAGCTCATTTTCAAAAACAAGGCTCAAAAACCTTGAAAAGGGGATTAAGTGTGTTCGTTTAGGTGCAAGCACCATTTCCCTTAGCCTTAAGTAAATTTCACCGGCATAATCAATATTTCGATTGAACAGCATCCCATGACCAATCTTCAGCTCAAAATCTGAGCACTGATCAAAGCTCCCGAACTTCTGACTGATGCAATGAGTCAGCAAGCCAAAGAAATAGTTCCACAGAGGTGGCATCTGCTTCCTTAAGGGCGTATGAGCCACTGGTCCATCAAACCCTATAATCTCCAGTACCTCTCTTCTAAACTCATCACTGGTTGGTGAATTAACGAACGGGCCAATGGGTAATTGGAGAGCACGTCGGATGGCATCAACAGTGATGGAGCAGGCTAGGGTTTCAGTCACCATGCCACGAATACATGGAACGTTCTGTTGAGTGGTGGTCGTGGTGGCAGTATACCAGAATCTGGCCAAACAAGCCGGATAAAGACGAGAAGGTACGCCGGTAATAGCACGAGCCAGTGGTGATTGTCTTATGTAATCGATAAGCGTATCATAGCCCATGTTGGCTTTGGATTTGGGAATTGAAAGGGCATGAGTAGCATTGCCTCTTGATAGGCGAATAGAAGAGTGTTCTGGTGCATTTGCAGCCCTAACAAGGCTTGGGTGCAGGTTGAACAGAGGGCCTTGCACCACTTGTTCTTCGATGACCGGTGGTGGTTGCTGTTCCGGTTGTTGTGGTGCTACAGGTTGTTGTTGTTGTGGTTGTTGTTCCTCTGGCTGGTTTGCAGCAGGTGGTGATTGATGTTGTTGTTGTTCTGCCATTGATGATTTCGTAGAAGATAGATGTAGGAATATATTTGAAAATTTGGGATTTTTTTTTTAGAGAGAAGAGTGTGAATTTGAAAACTGAATAACTAAAGGTTATTATGGAAGATAAAACACTCTTTTAACCATTGTGATTGGGTGAAAAAGGCAGGAGAGATAAAATGACAACTGCCATTAGCAGGCGCGTGGGCAGATGTGATAGACTGACACACTCGAGGGGACACAGACTGTTGATTTGATGTATATACGGCTTGAACACTCATACCTCTCATTAAACATTAAATGCAACAGGTTTTAAAAAAAAATGATTTAAAAACCACAAAATAAGTTTTGTATTAAATACAAAATACTTTGTTACATTTAATATGTCATGAATTTAATTTAAATCATTGGGAGTAAATGAGTTTCAGATTTAAGGAATTATTTAATATTGTGAGCTATTTATTATTTCAATTAAAGTATTTTGAGTAACCAAAGTATAAAAGACCTTGCTGTGCTGAGTGTTTTACTTGTAGGCAGTAAGTGATCAAAAATGACTTACTGGTTTGCCCTACATGTTGTAGAGCCAGTACACCAACAAAAATTGTCTTTTATTTAAAGTTCAAGCATACTCAGCTCAGAGATGAGATAGTTAAAACGTTTCTCATCTAAGGGCTTTGTGAATAGATCTGCTAACTGCTGGTCTGTTGAAATAAAGTGTAGCTCCACATCTCCTTTTTGAACATGATCCCTTATGAAGTGATATCGAACGTCAATGTGCTTTGTTCTTGAATGCATCACAGGATTGTTGGTGATAGCTATTGCACTTGTGTTGTCACAGTAGATTGGAGTCTTTGTAACATGAACACCATAGTCTTTCAGCTGGCTTTGCATCCACAGTACTTGAGCAGTACAACTACCAGCAGAAATGTATTCTGCCTCAGCAGTAGAGGTGGACACAGTATTTTGCTTTTTGCTCGTCCAGCTGACTAGCCTACCACCCAGTAACTGGCAACCACCAGTAGTACTTTTCCTTTCTATTTTACACCCTGCAAAATCAGCATCTGAATACCCAATTAGCTCAAAATCCTGGTCTTTGGGATACCAAAGACCACGTTTAGCAGTAGCTTTCAGATACCTAAATATCCTTTTGACTGCTAGCAAGTGTGACTCTTTAGGATCAGCTTGATATCTGGCACAGAGACATGTGGCAAACATAATATCTGGTCTACTAGCTGTGAGATAAAGTAGGGATCCAATCATACCTCTATATTCAGTGATATTGAATGGTTCACCATTGGGATCAGCATCTATTTTAATAGTTGCTGCCATTGGAGTCCCTATATCTTTTAAACAGGTCAGACCAAATTTCTTTAGCATATCTTTGATATATTTATCCTGACTTATAAAAATTCCATCATCAAGTTGTTTAATTTGCAATCCCAAAAAGTATTGAAAGTCTCTTTGTAAGCTCATTTCATATGTCTTTGACATAAGTGTTGAAAAATCTTGATAATGTTTCTCATTTTTAGATCCATAAATAATATCATCCACATATATCTGTACCAACAAGAGATCACCATCTGTTTCTTTTGAGAACAGAGTGGTGTCAATTGTTCCAACTTTAAAACCTATACCAGTGAGATACACATGAAGTTTCTCATACCATGCTCTTGGAGCCTGTTTGAGGCCATAAAGAGCTTTGTATAGCTTGTAGACATGGTCTGGATATTTACTGCTTACAAAACCAGGAGGCTGTTTGACATAAACTTCTTCTTGCAGCTTCCCATTTAGAAATGCAGATTTAACATCCATCTGGAATACCCTAAAGTTCATCTTAGCAGCATACGCCAAGAACAGTCTGATAGCTTCCATCCTAGCCACTGGAGCATAAGTCTCTCCATAATCTAATCCTTCTTCCTGTTTGAACCCTTGAGCTACCAATCTAGCTTTGTTTCTGATCACAATCCCATCTTCATCCATCTTGTTCTTGAAAACTCACTTGGTACCAATGATTTTCTTAGTTTCATCATCAGGTTTAGGTACCAATGTCCAAACCTTATTCCTATCAAACTGGGAGATCTCTTCTTGCATAGCTCCTGCCCAGCTTGGATCTTTGATTGCTTCATCAGGACATTTAGGTTCAATGGTAGACACAAAATTTACATGCATATAGAAATTGCTGGTTGCATGCCTTCTTGTTTTAACATCACTAGCCAGATTACCAATGACTTGCTCAATTGGATGCTCTTTTATCCATCTAGTGTTATGAATAGGTGAGCTTATCGTGGAACACACAGCATCTTGATCATTAGCTGGTTCAAAGGTATGAGGAGCAATTGGAGACAGCTGTTCAGTATTAATGTAACCAGTACCAGCTTGTGATCCTTCAGAACCAGTAGACCTATGCTCAAGTTGTAGGACTTCAGTAGAGCCAGTAGGTCCACTTGGTTTACACACAGATGGAATAAAATGTTCCATCTCATCATCAGAGAACCCATCAACATGGATTGGCGAGGGATTTGCAGCTGGTTCCTCTTCATCGACAAGAGCTTACTGAGTAGGCTCTTCAAACAATAACTCTTCATCTTCTTGACTGGAAGATGAGGCTGGGGCAGTTTCATCAAATGTAACATTAATTGATTCTTCAAAACAACCCCTTCTTTTATTGAAAACCCTATATGCCTTTGACATGTTGGAATATCCCAAGAATATACCTTCATCAGCCTTAGCATCAAACTTGCCCAACTGATCCCTATTGTTTAGAATGAAACAGGGAGTGCCAAATACGTGAAGAAATGAGATTGAGGGTTTTCTTCCTTTGAGAACTTCATAAGTAGTTTTCTGATGTCTTTTCACAATTAGAGATCTATTTTGGGTAAAGCATGCAGTGTTCACAGCTTCTGCCCAATATGAATTTTTCAGCCCAGACTCAGCTAACATAGATCTTGCTACTTCAATAAGAGTTCTGTTTCTTCTTTCTGCAACACCATTTTGTTGAGGTGTTCTCACAGCAGAAAAGTTCTGTGAAATACCTTTATCAGCACAAAATTCTTCTAATGTAGCGTTTCTGAATTCTGTACCATGATCACTTCTTAGCTGTTTCACCAGTTGCCCATTTAAAAGCTCCATTCTTTTGATAAAATTGATAATTTCATCAGCAGCTTCACTCTTTTGCTTCAAAAAGAATACCCAGGTATATCTGGAATATTCATCAACAATAACTAGTGTATACTTCTTCCCACTACAACTGGCCACATTAACAGGACCAAAAAGATCCATATAAAGTAAATGAAATGGTTTCTCAATAGATGAGATTTGCTTTGATTTGAATGAGGCATGGTGATGTTTTCCCTTTTCACAACCAGGACACAGTCTGTCCTTTACATAAGACATGGTGGGTAGCCCAGACACCAAACTTCTACTGGATAATTTGTGAATATCTTTGAAGTTGAGATGTGAGAGTCTCTTGTGCCATAACCATTTCAGGTTGTCTGCTGCCTTCGAATAGAAACATGTATCAGTTGTTGTGACTGATGTGTTCATGTCAATTTGATACATGTTTTCATGATGTTTTGCTGTCAGCAGTGGCTTCCCTGTCTTATCAAAAATAGTGCCAATTTTTCTTCTGAATTGGACTATCTTGTTCTTGCTTGTCAGTTGGCTTATGTTGAGTAAATTATGTTTAAGCCCAACTACATATGCAACATTTGAGAATGTGACATTCCCATTAGTCAAAGTACCAAAACCCTTTGTGTAACCCAACGAATTATCTCCATACGAAACAACTGGACCATCTTTTTCTTGATAGTCCATTAGCAGGGACTTACATCCTCATATGTCTCGAACAACCACTATCGAGATACCAGATTTACTTGTTTTGAATGCCCTGCACAGTAGCTAAGAGATTAGTTCTTTTTGGGAACCCATCCAAGGATGGGTTCTGGAAGGGTCATCTTTGATGATCTCTTCCTGTCTGCTGGTTTGCTTGAAGAAGCAGCAGCAGACGGGGTTGGGGTAAAAGGACACCGGTTGGCTAAGTGAAACTTGCTGCCACATTTGTAGCATTTTCTCACATTTGGTATCGGTGATGGGTCATACACATTGTAAAGGGGATCTGGGTGATGTTTGGTTACTGCCTCAATTAGTTGGTCAAGCTTGACTATCATAATCTCAGTGATAGACAGCTCTTCATTCGAGTCCATTTTTGCTTTTCCCTTAAGGGCAGCTTTCTTCTTGGAACCAGTACCATAGTCATGACGTATTGCTTTGCCTTTATCATTTGACGAGCCAGCGTGGGAAGTTACTGGCTTGTCTACTGAAGTTGATGAACTAGAAGAAGTTTTTCCTGCTGCCTTGAACTTGCCAGTATTACGTTTGACTGGCTTATCTGCAGCTACTGGTTGACCAGTAAGTTTGTCATCAGCTGGCTCAGCACAATTGGAACTCGAACACGAAGGGGAATCAGTAGGTTTAATTTTTCTAAGATTATTTTCAGTGATTTCCCTTTTGATACGTCTTTCTTTTGGAATCATGTAGTAGATGCTTGAGGGGTCAGTAGTCTCATCAATTGAGGTACTGGCTTCTCTTGCTCTAACCTCATCCTCCAAAATCTCTTTCATGGTAGGTGGTGGGAACACAGTAGCAGGTCTAACAAATTTATTTGTCAAGACATTTTTACCTTTAACTATCTTGGCAAAGGTATTTGGCAAGACAGCTTCAGGATCTGTTTCAAGAATTGGGTCCATGAAAGTAACCTCTGCAATAGCAGCAGCAGCAGTATAGTCACCAGCAAAGAAAGCTTCAACTTGGGCAGGCACCTGCTCGTTAACACACTTTGCTGTGCGTTGAGCAGATGTACAGCATGAAGCGTCAACCTTTTTAAGATTATCCAGCTGGTTCTTGACTTCTGCTGCCTCAACGTGAAGAGACCTTAAAGCAAAATTTTGTTTTTCAAGTTTGGAAATATCATCTTTCAAGATTTTAATTTCATCATCTTTGCATTTAAGTTTCTCATTTAAAGATTTGTTGTCTGTTATCAAAACTTCTTCACGTTTGCTGCCTCTACATAAGTCAACTCTTAGGTAGTCAAACATTTCAGCCTTTTCATCATCAGTATAAGTTCAAAAATTATCAACCTTATACATCAATTCAGTTTTCCATTGAGGAGAATCTCTTTTCTGATTAGCTTCCCTCATATCAGCCAAAAACTTGCTACCACTATCATCCTCATCAGACTCCTTGACCTCCTTGGCCATTAAACACAGCTTCTTTTCTGGAGCATAACCAGCACCATCATCATCAGTATCACTATCAGAGGAAGACGACGAGCTGGTTTCATCCCAATCATGATGCTCAGCAACTAGAACCTTTTCTGGCTTTTTACCCTTCTTATCAGTCTTAGCACTTTCCTTCATCGGAGCTTTCATAGCTTTGTACTTGTTCTTGTACTTGTCAGCTTTTGAGAAAGAGTTAGCATGTGAAGTTGAAGATTTCCTGGACATGCATTCAGCAGCAAAATGTCCAACCTTCCCACAATTATAACACTTAGATTTAGGACCCTTGACTGACTTGCTGCTATACCTAACACTCGGTTTCTTACTCCCTTTGTATGACTTGCTGGTTCTATTATGATTGAACCTTTTGAACTACCTAGCCAGCAAAGCCATACCTTCAGCAAACCCTTCTGCATCACTTTCATCATCACTGCTTTCTTCAGACCCAGTACTACTATCCACATCACTCCCAGCTCACTCTTCTTCTACCAGCATCTTTTGAACCAGTAAAGCCTTTTGAGCTTTCTTTTTAGCAGTAGCAATAAGAGCAGTATCATCTGTCTTAGAAGATTTTGAAGTGGTGGGGGCAGACCTAAAGTTTTCTTTCAAGTTAAGTTCAAATTTAGCCTCTGCCTTCTCATGGTTCCAAAGTGAACTGTAGAGAGAAGACATGTTAAAGTTCTTTAGGGTCTGAGTGGTTCTTAAGGGGTCAGCAACAGATTTCCATTTAGTAGGCAGTGAATCTATGAATTTGTTAACTTGTTCAAACTCAGTATAGGTGACATTCAAAGTGATCAGGTCAACAATCAAGGAGTTAAACCTAATGAAGGTTTGCTTAAGGGTTTCATTCTTGTAGGCAAAGAACATTTTATATTCATGTTTTAAAGCAATCATTCGGTTCTGCCTAACTTCTCCCATATCCTCATAGGTAACATCTAGATAGTCCAACATAAGCTTGACATTTTCTTTTCCCTTAATCAGTTTGAATAGTGGGTTAGGCAAAGTTATAGCTAACAAGATTCTGATCTTAGGGTCAAGTCCAACACGACGTTTATCCTCAGCATCCCATCTAGAAGGAGTGAGAATAACCTCTCTGCCAGGAACAGCAGGAGTGTCAGCTGTAGCTGGTGCACTACCAATAGTCTCAGTAGGCACAAATGGACCATCTGTGGCGATACCAGGCATGAGTGGGTCAATAGACTCAAGGTGAAGCATGAATCTTGCCTTCCAAGTTTCATACTCATCTTCATCAAATTTGGGTGGCCTATTGGATGAGCCATTTTCAAGGTAAGTTGTATTAGAATATGCAGCCATGAGAGAATTCAGATCCAAGATATTAATTATCAAGACTGAAGCTCTGATACCAGTTATTGGTCCCTTGATAACAACAGGAGTATTGTAGAGGGGGGGGGGGGGGTGAATACAATTTCTTTTCAAATAACTTAACAGTTAAACCGATTAGTATTCAAGCATGCAAGTAAATAGAGTCACAGGTAATTTTCAACAGTTTTTCTTTATTGATTGAATCACAAAGAATCACAACTATCCTTGGCGGAATGATAGTTGGTTGATACAGATTACCTAGATTATAGCTAAGAGGTAAACTAACAGCTATTACACGTTTTGACTCTATAAAAAATAAACCCACACCACTAGTTGTTACAATAGTGGATACAACAATTTATAGTAGTCCTATTAACCGTGTAATGGTTCTATTGTCCACTGGTACATAGGATGTCTGTACTTGTGGAGACAACTATATCAGAGAGCATGCTCTCTTCTTTCCTCTTTGGTAGCTATTTGCAGGAACACCCCAATTCGGTTTGGCACCACTATTTGATTAAACAAATAGAATGTTGTGTTCCCTAGGTGATGACAAAGTATAACCCATGTCTGCACATGCGTTAAACTTCTGTATTCCCACGTGGTCTTGTAAGGTCACTTGTCAGCCGCCGACGCGTGTCCTTTTCTGTTCAACTTTGTCTTTGACTTCTGTTGAATAGTACCATTGATGTAGACCACTCAGGAAATGACTATGCTTATAATGGAGCATAGCTGTCTTGTGTAGTGAGCTGCATTCCAGCTGTGCTGGTTCTTCATTGCTGAGCCACTTCATGTTCTTGATTTGCTGAGTACACATCCTGTGCTGATTGAAGAACACTATCTACCTTGTGCTGGTAGACTGAGCAGCAAACTAAACACTCGACACAGAAATATCTGCTATCTATACATGAACAAACTTGTGATGACTGCACATAACACTTTAGTGCAAATAAATTACAGTTTTGTCATAATTAAATCCTTAATTATTTTGGGGACTCAACACTAACATCTTCGTAATCGATTTACAGTTCAACTTTTATTTTAGTCCTTCATGAACATGTAATATATCTATATTAAAACTAACAAAACGTCAACCGAGTGTTACTGACGTTTACTAATTAGGCTCGAAATCATTCATTTTCAATATACACATTCTATATATATATCAAATCTTAATTAACAAGTTTAAGTAAATAAATATATTAATTATATTCTTTTAAACAACTAAATATAATATTATATATTTACAAGTAATATTTATATATATTATTATTATTATTATATATATATATATACATATATATATATATATATATATATATATATATATATATATATATATACACACGTAACTATTTACAAATAGTTGTTCGTGAATCGTCGGGAATGGTCGAAGGTCAATTGAATATATGAAACAGTTCAAAAATTTTGAGATCCAACCTAACAGACTTTGCTTATCGTGTTGAAAATACAATATCGTATCGAGAGTTTGATTTAAAATTAGTCGAAATTTTTCGGGTCACTACAGTACCTACCCGTTAAAGAAATTTCGTCCCGAAATTTGAGTGAGGTCGTCATGGCTAACAATAAAAATGTTTTCATGACAAATATGAGTTAGAGTTTTATCATTATTGATTAATATAGATAAAACGATTCTATCATGTGAAGCGTACGAGTGAAGCTATCACAAAAGAGTGAAAAGTTTCGTCTGAACTTTTGACGTAGTCATGGCGGATTTTCGGAATTCAAGGAATTTAAGGAAATCTTCTAATCAGAAAGAAAATGTAATATCATGATTAATTAGCGAACTGCTGGAATCACGATAAAGATAGAACTATCAAGAAAATAATCTCTTGATATGTTTAGAGATTAAGTAGAATGAAAGAGTTATGTATCATGGAACATGATGAGGGTAAGATCTGTGAACCATCATCACGTTCCATTAGAAATTCAGCATGACTTACTGTAATATAACCACGTTGGCCTGACGCCATTATATTATACTAACTCATGCTTTAATTCCCAACACTTCTCCAGAAACCATTCATAATTCAAACTCGAATTTTAAAGAAACTAAGATAGTTTCCTTTACAACGTAACACGGATAGCACGAAGAGATAGATAATTTCGAATAAAGATATTTATGAAGGTATCTTCAGAAATATCTAAGATATTTATAACAAAAGATACGATGATATCTTTAAGATTTAAAATATTTAAGATCAGAAGATGATGAAGAAATTCGTCCTCAAGGATTTAGATTAAGGAGCAAGGTATTCGCTAAAGATTTCATCAGCTTTTTCAAAACTCAGAAAACTAATTCATAGACTAAAACGCTTTTCAGAAATTCAGAATTGAAGTTTTGTAAATTCAGGAGATAGTATATATATATATATATATATATATATATATATATATATATATATATATATATATATTTGTTGTCGTAGAATCGCTGAGGAATTCGAGATTATTGATTGATGCCTCCCGGTATTTGGCATGGTAATTATTGTTTCAAGATACCGATGAGTTCATGATAAGACTTCAATAGATAAATATAGTGATTTGTCAAAGAGATTTAAACCAATGAGCAACGAGGTTGCTTGTACATCTGCTGGTAATATGGGGGAATATAAAAGGTTCTCCAGTAACAATAAAAAAGCACGCATATATATCAAGGTTATAATAAGATTGTTTCGAACGAAAAGTCGAAGTTGACTTGCTAGAGCTGTGACAAAACTGACTATTGTGAAAAAGAATTGAAATGTTATTTTCTGTAATAACAATGCCAAACGAGCTAGCACAGATACGTGTTAAACCTTTACTCAGGTTCCAAGAGTTTTTCAGGTGCATAACTATATATGCATAAATCTTTCCTTCCGTGGATGAAGTGCGGTTGGTTCATTGATGTCAAAGCTAAGGGGTATAAAATACTATTAAAGTTTACAAGGAAATACTATTAAATACGATACAATTTTACACAAGATATTTATTTATTTATAGAATGGATATACTTAAACCTTGCTACAACACTTATAGGCAGTGTACCTAATCGTACAGTAGTGTAGTTTTTAGTAAGTCCGGTTCGTTCCACAGGGAATCTTTTTTAAACAAAGCTTAACGCTATATTAGTTTACTTTTATAAAAATACAAATATATATATAAGTAATATTATTATTATAAAGGGGGGTTTTTACCGTTTAATGACCGGTTTGTCGATTTTAAAACTTTAGTCGCAGTTAAAACTAAATGTAAAATATTAAAAATAAATACAAGACTTAAATTAAAGCATAAAGTAAATAACGATAATGAAATTGCGAATAATAAAAGTGCGATAAAATAAACTTGCGATAATTAAAAAGTACGATAATTAAAAGTGCAATTAAATACAATAACAATAAATAAAAATGCGATAATTAGAAGTGCAATTAAATATAAAATAAAGGAAATTAAATATGAAATAAAAGAATTATGCTTATTTAAACTTCCGTAATCATGATGTTTGACGTGTTGATTTTAGTTTTATGCCCATGGGTTAATTGTCCTTTGTCCTGGATTATTTAATATGTCCATATGGATTTGTCCATAATAGTCCATCAGTCATAAATATAAAGAGCGAAAGCCTTAGTTAAATTATTCTTATTCCCGAAGTCAAATATTCCAACTAATTGGGGATTCGAATTGTAACAAGGTTTTAATACTTTGTTTAATGAATACACCAGGTTATCGACTGCGTGTAAACCAAGGTTTTACTACTTTGTTAACAATTACACCAATTACGCTTGAATGTAATTCACCCCTGTTTCAACAAGTCTATTAACTATTAATCCAGTTCCGTGTCCGGTAAAATGAATAATTATTGGTATTTATAGATATCCCGCCCACCGTACCCAGTCAAGCGTATGTGGTTATATATAAATACGTCAAATTATAAGTTTGTATATTAAATTAACAAGGTATTGTTTAGTTAATATAAAACCCATTAATAGCCCATAGTCTAATTTCCACAAGTGTCGTTCTTTTGTCCAAACCCCAATTATGGTACAAAGCCCAATTACCCAATTTTAGTAATTAGCCCAACATCATGATTACTTCGGATTAAATAAGCATAATAATAACTTAGCTACGAGACATTAATGTAAAAAGGTTGAACATAACTTACAATGATTAAAAATAGCGTAGCGTTACACGGACAGAATTTCGACTTACACCCTTACAACATTCGCTAACATACCCTTATTATTAGAATTATAATTAAAATTAAAATATAAATATAAATATAAATATTTACGTAGTATTATGAGAGAAGAAGAAAAAGATGATGAAAAATGCTCAGAATTCGGTTGCTTTTATAGGGACTTTCAAAACTTGGGGCTCTGCGACTCGCGGCATTTTTGGCCTTCAAACTCCACGAGTCGCGGAGATTGAAATTACAGCTCAGTCCAGTTTGGAGTCTTTCTTGCCGACGGTTTTTATTATTTATTATAATATATAAATAATTATAAGAATTATTTAAATATTATATTATATTTATGTGCATAGTTGACTTGTAATTTTTAGTCCGTTGCGTCGAGCGTTGAGAGTTGACTCTGGTCCCGGTTCCGGATTTTCGAACGTCCTTGCGTACAATTTAATATCTTGTACTTTGCCTTTTGAATCTTGTACTCTTGTAATTTCGAGACGTTTCTTATCAATAATTGGAACCTCTTTGATTATATTTTGTACTTTTGAGCTTTTTGGTCGTTTGCGTCTTCAATTCGTCGAATCTGTCTTTTGTCTTCACCTTTTATTATTTAAACGAATATCACTTGTAAATAGAACAATTGCAACTAAAAGCTTGTCTTTCTTGAGGAATAATGCTATGAAATATATGTTCGTTTTTAGCATTATCAAATATTCCCACACTTGAGCGTTGCTTGTCCTCAAGCAATATCGTCTTGAAATACTAGAATCACTTCTTTATTCTTCACACTTTGTACATCAGTGATTTCTATACGGCGGTATAAACAATGGTAGTAACGATATGGTTTACAGTCCCACATGACTATAACAATTTAAATCCATTAAGGAAATTGGTTCTTTATGAAAACATTTGATATTTTGAAAATTAAATCTAGTTTTTACCCTAGATAAGTTTTCCGGAATAACCCTTTACCGGTGTTTGCAAAATATTTTTGTGGGTTTGGTGGGTTTCAGATTTGAAAATTTTAGCTCAAAACTTGTGGTTTTGTGTCACCCACTTGCTAACCTTGTATTTGGAAAGCAACACGTCCAGTTTACTTGTCCCGTATATTACTTTTCGGTAAACTACCGTCCGGTTGTAAAGGAAAGCGTTGAACAAGCAACTGTTAAGGCAATGTCTAATGACATGTATTTGATTATGGTCTATAACGTGTCGGACGCAATTACTATCCTTGGTAGGAGCAATAGTAAAGCTCACCCTTATAATTTTTCGGTCTGACACAAGGTCTTGTCTTTGACCATGCTATGCAACCACCGTTCTTACGGTTGACACCCGATTTGGTTCAGGTGACCTAATGAATTCCAGGTGAATTCCTAGGATTTTACGTTCAATGGTAATGAACACATTGAAAATAGGGTTTTCAGAAAATAAATCGGTTTGTAATTTTGATCAAAATATTTTCTCGTTCAAGCTCGAGTTTAGATATCATTGAATTCCATGAGTTTGAATTCTCAATCTTTAAGGTCAATCTCTAGGATTGAGTAATATCAGGCTTAAAAGCTGATTTTTAATCTTTAAGGAGATTATCCTTTCTGGGGATCTGATTCATTAGTCTTATCCAGCTAATTTTCATGGTTGCCCCCCATTTTACGAGATAAATCCTTCTCATGGTTAGGATAAATCTGACCACTTGGCGACCCTGTTTAATGCTGAGGTCCGTGGATTTCCTGCTGATTTTAGTGATGACTTTTCTAGATTTTTCGTCAACCTACAGCTGGTCTGGACGACAACTTCCTGACCTAAATCAAGAAGCGCGTGTCTTTTTCGGAAGACTTTACTTCCTTTTAATGATGGAATTGATTCATCGTGTAGATCCATCTTTCTTACAGTAAATCAGGTAAAACTTTTTAGTTTAGTCCAAAGCAAAAGTATTTTCAGTTATTTGTACAAAAATATGTGGCATATGTTTAAGATAACTTGGTAATTTTTCCCACACTTGGCTTTTATTTTCCTTTTTTTATCGTCCTCTATTCCATTTTAAATGAATTTTAACATTTTGGTTTGTTTCTCAATTTATGTCCTTTTCGAGGTAACAATAATTTCGGTATTATAACCTAGTTTTATCGTTCATAAATATGTATAAACATGATTTTGAGTTCATTTAATTGAAAATTTTGTAAAATTTTACTAGAATTGGGTAGTCAGTATATAAGACTAGGGCTGTTCTTTATTATCAGAGAGCACTAGATTCTAATACAACTACTGCTTTACTAGTATTTTTAATGGTAACCCAGTGTTTAAAGTAAAAATTTTAAAATCCGAAAGAATTTAACCCCTTCCCACACTTAAGATCTTGCAATGCCCTCATTTGCAAGAAATCAGTAACAATTTAAATTATTGAGAGTGATTTGTGTAAAAATGATTAAATTTTTACCAAAGTTTCCAAATATATTGGCGTTTGTTTGCTGAATGATAAATGGTGCACATCATTTGTTCATTCCGTCTTGTTGTTATTTCACATATATTTTGCATCTTGTCGTCAAAATTAGTTGCTTTTGCTGAACTTAATGCCAGTATTTGAAAATGCGTTGTTTTACCCTGTTGTGTACATAAGATAAACTGCAAACATATATATATATTTTTGAAGTTTGGTATATTACCCCACATTCAAAAATTATTAAAATCTAGGAATAAAAGTTAGAAAATTATAAAAACTATTACAATATTAACATAAGTATTAAATGTATCAATATTACAAATTACAAAATAAATAAAACTAAGTAGACTAGGGATGATACTGGTACCAATAGGGGTTCCAGGCATAACCATAGGTGCTATAGAATGCTTCGGCAGGGTTATACGTAGGATACGGTGGTTGCATCTCTATAGACCAGGGAGGGAAGATGGGTTTTGGTGTAGGAATATAGTTTCTACCTATATGTTGGCAATGAGCTATGATTTGGTTCTGATGAACTTGCCAATCTTCAAATGCTCTCTGTCTAGCATTTTCGTACTCCTGTGAAGCTATAAACCTTTACATTTCTTGCATTTCATTTCCCCCTCCTACATTACCTTGCTGTTGGTTTCTCTCAACCTGTGGATGTCTACCATGGTATTGTACTGCGGCGTTATTTCGCCTCTTCAAAACTTTTGCACCATGGTATACATTTAAACCTATAGTATCGCGGGGTTCTGGTTCTTCTACTAATAATTCCACCCGACTTATATCCACACCGAGATATTCACCAATCAAAGTAATAAAAATACCACCTCCTATTATGCTATGCGGTCGCATCCCCCTAACCATAGCTGATAAATAATAACCCACACAATAAGGTATACTTACAGCGCTTTGTGGGTCTCAAATACACATATGGTAAAACAAATCCTGTTCATTTACCTTTTCCTTGTTCTTACCTCTTTGTGTAATCGAATTAGCTAAAAACCTATGAATCACTCTTAATTCGGCTCTATCTATATCCAAATAAGAGTAATTTCCCCCTTTGAAACGGTGATGGCTTGTCATTTGACTCCACACACCGTGTGTATCAAAATTTTCATCTATCTTTCTACCGTTTAGCATCAACCCTCTACAATCGGCAGATGCTAACTCCTCAGGCGTATATATACGTAAAGCCTGAGCCATGTCTAGTAAAGACATGTGGCGCATCGAACCTCCTAACAAAAATCTAATAAATGATCGGTCGGTTAAACTAGCTACCCGATCATTTAATTCTATACTACATAACAATTCTTCACACCATACTTTATATACAGGTCTACGCATGGTGAATAAACGTACCCAGTCATTAAAAGTAGAATTACCATACCTCTGTACAAGTAATTCCCTAATTGGCCCGGCCAATTCTACAGCTTCTAAGGGTCCCCATTCTATGACCCTCGGTACCTCAACAACCTTAGAATGAAGAGTATGCAAACCCCTTTGGTATTTTGGATAATCTATCCAAAGTCTGTCAAATCTCAGGTTCGGGTGCAACTCTTCCAAGTGCATATCAGAAAAGGTCATGACTGGATGAGGTATATCATGCTTGTAGTAGTTATCCACCTCCTGTTGTTCCGCATTCTCAGCAGGAGCATTGCGAGCTTGGGATGAAGATTCACCCCTTTCAGTCTGCAAAACACATCAAACACAATTTTTGTGCATCCAAATATGCATTAGTGTCAGCAAAATCATCAATCAAAATAATTACAATGATATGATCAATTTATATCAAACTTAAGCTCATTTTCACATTTTTATCAAATCTACACTTTTTCAAATAAGCATATACGAAAATGTTCGCCAAGTTCATAAGCATTCAACTCAAATAACATGTCAAAATAATCATTACTAGCAATTAAACAAGTTTCAAATGGCATTATCTTTCAAAAATCAAGTTCATGAATTTTAGACTTGAAAAAGTCCACTTTAATTCTCAAAATCATGTTTAGGCTCAAAGTTTGGATCATTTAACTACCTAGACATGTTACACTACTTAATTTAGCAACAATTCATGACAAAAATCGGCCATAACCTGTTTATATCAAAAAGCCCCAAATTTGCTCAAGAACACAAACCCTAGATTACTCAAAATTTGAAGTTTAAGGCTTCTAATCATGTTAAACAGCATCAATCTAGGTTATACAAGCATAATACATAAACAATTTAAGCTTAATTACACTAAAAAGCATCAAAATCAAATTGGGGAAAAAATTGCTCAAGAACACTAATTTCGGATTAAAAGGTGTTTAGGTGTAGAAATTTACCGTTTTTCTTGAGTAATTCCTAGATAGCATCCTTCTCAACATGATTTTAGTAAAAGATTTGGTGATTAACGGTTAAAAATTGTGATTTTGGGGTGTATTTTTCGGTTTTTTTTGTGCAGTTTTTCGCTGTATTTTTTTCTGTTTTGGGTTGTGTGGACTGAGACTGATCGTTCAGCTCTTTTTATTTTTTTCTGATTTTCGGTCCTCCCGCGACTCGCGGAGATTTCCCCTTCAAACTCCGCGAGTCGCGGAGTTTGCTAATTTTTTTTTTTTTTTATAATCTTTAACTTATAAAACAATTAAGTAATTAATTTTAAAATTTTGTTTCCCTTGTTATTTAGGACGAGATCGTTTCGAATCGATGTCCTAGTCCGTCCTTCGACAAAATTTTAAAATTTGTCTTTTTGTAGCGATTGTTTTAAAAGCTAAGATTTTTGGGTTTTTTTTTAATGTTTTTGCCATACTTTAATTCAATATGATTAAAAATAATGATAATAAAAGTTCTCGTCCCTCCCTCGGGTAAAGCAATTTCGGTTCAATGACCTAGTCTTCAACTTACGACGAATTTTAAAAATCATATTTTTAACTTAATGAGATAAAGTAAATTTTTGTTTTTTAAATTCACACAATTTAAATATAAAATTCAAAATTAATATTAAAAATTCACACCAAACTTAAAATTTAAAATGCATAAAAATAAAATTTATATTTTTTAAAAATTAAAAATTTTCATCAAACTTAATTTAAAAATTCATATTATAAATTCATACCAAACTTATATTAATTTTTCAAATATTTACAATTTTAAATATATTGTTTTTACAAAGTTTATAATATTAATTTAAGATTTAAATATTAATTTTAAAAACATGGTAAAAATAAAATTAAAAATCTTTTTGGCTTTTTATCCCACTTTAATCAATCAAATATTATCAAAAATATGTGCCCCTCTTTTTGGTAAAGTAATTTCGGTTCCAAAACCTAATTTAACTCATGACGAATTTTTGAAATATTTTGGGTTGATTGATTAAAGATATTTATACCTTAAGAATAAATGTTAAATTTCGCAGTGATGTAATAAATTTTTGTATGATATCAATAATTTCGGTCGCCAAACCTAATTTTATTCAATACCAATTTAATACTTTATAGCGAACAAATTAGCGTTTATTATCAAAAGGTTAAAAATAAAAAAAAATAAAATATAAACTGTACAGACATACCTGTGAAATAGATTTTTTAGTTATATGATCTATCCCATTCATAAGATAGACGGTTTAATTGGTTTTTCATGGCTACATAGGCGTAACCTCGAGCATTTAGTGTCTTTTCTTCTAAACATATGAACGGTCCGTCTCTGCATAAAGTAACAAATTCGGTATTTGAATAGGTTTGATTATTTGAACATTTACCTCCATGTGACCATTTTCATCATTTGTGACATCTTTCTAGGTGTCGTGCTCTTCTTTTCGCTGCGGATTTTGATTTTCCTTTACCAAATTGTAACTTATTATCTTCGCATCTGGATTCTTTTCTAACTCCGTCCATTCTTTCTCTGATTACTGATACTATTTCACTTGGTAGTGTGTCATTATTACGTTTAGTAATCAAAGCGTGTAGCATTAGACCATGGTTTAGTTCACAGGCAGTCTTCATTTTATAAAAACCTAAAAAAAATAAAAATTTAGAATGGGGGGAGAAGACTAGTTCTTTAGGGTCTGCTAGGGAAAGACCATTCGGGTTCCATTTTCGAGAACTACACGAAAACAGACAATCTAACTCTAACAGAAATGCATATTATCCTTTAAAGACTTGATTCTCCCCACACTTAGTTAGCTGTGGTGTCGAAATTATGATTAACTTCGTTGTTGACTTCCATCGGACCATGTATGTAATGTTTAACTCTGTGACCATTAACTTTAAATTCAATCCCATTTGAATTTATTAATTCTATCGTTCCGTATGGGAAAACTCTTTTGACTATGAATGGTCCAGACCATCTTGATTTCAATTTTCCAGGAAATAGCTTGAATCGTGAATTGAAAAGAAGAACTCTGTCTCCTTCTTTAAATTCTTTTGAACTTCTGATTCTTTTATCATGCCATTTCTTCGTTCTTTCTTTATAGATTAACGAATTTTCGTATGCTTCATGTCTTAATTCTTCTAATTCATTTAGTTGACTTAATCGTAGACGTCCGGCTTCATGTAAATCAAGATTACATGTCTTCAAAGCCCAAAATGCTTTGTGTTCAATTTCTACTGAAAGATGACATGCTTTTCCATAAACAAGTCTAAAAGGTGTGGTTCCAATTGGAGTTTTGTAGGCTGTTCTAAAAGCCCAGAGTGCATCCTCCAATTTAATGGACCATTCCTTCGGATTTGATCCTACGGTTTTCTCTAGAATACGCTTTAAAGCTCGGTTGGTATTTTCAACTTGTCCACTTGTTTGTGGATGATATGCGGTGGAGATTTTATGAGTTACTCCATATCTTTTAAGAACTTTCTCAAGTTGATTATTACAGAAATGAGTACCCCGATCACTTATTAAAGCTTTCGGTGTTCCAAACCTTGCAAAAAGACGTTTTAAAAAGTTGACTACAACTCGTGCATCGTTAGTTGGGAGAGCTTGTGCTTCCGCCCATTTAGATACATAATCAATGGCTACGAGTATATATAGATTATTATGAGATTTTGGAAATGGACCCATAAAGTCAATACCCCAAATGTCAAATACTTCACATACTTGGATGACATTTTGTGGCATTTCATCACGTTGACTTATTTTTCCGGCCCATTTTGACAAGCATTACAGGATTTGCAAAGAAGGTGTGCGTCTTTGTAAATTGTAGGCCAATAGAATCCAGCATCATAAACTTTTCTTGCTGTTAGTTAAGGCCCATAATGCCCTCCTGTTGGTCCTGTGTGACAATGGTTTAAAATTTTACTAGCTTCATCTCCAAATACACATCGGCGTATTATTCCATCTGGACAACTTTTAAACAGATGTGGATCTTCCCAAAAATAGTGTTTTATATCACTGAAGAATTTCTTTCGTCTTTGGTACGATAATCCTTTTTCAAGGAATCCACAAACTAAGTAGTTTGCATAGTCTGCAAACCATGGAATTTCTTTATAATCTATCTTCAATAGATATTCATCAGGAAAGTTGTCTTGTATGGCCGATTCATTTAGAACTTCTAATTTGGGATTTTCAAGATGAGAAAGATGATCAGCGGCGAGATTTTCTGCTCCTCTTTTATCTCGGATTTCAATATCAAACTCTTGTAAGAGTAAGATCCAACGGATTAATCTTGGTTTAGCATCTTGTTTTGAAAATAGGTATCTAAGAGCAGAATGGTCGGTATAGACCACCGTTTTTGCTAGAACGAGATATGATCGAAATTTGTCAAAAGCAAAGACAATAGCAAAGAGTTCTTTTTTAGTAGTTGTATAGTTCGTTTGTGCTCCTTGTAACGTCTTACTAGCATAATATATAGGTTGAAATCGTTTTTCAATCCTTTGTCCTAAAACGGCTCCCATTGCAAAATCACTTGCATCACACATTAGTTCAAATGGTAGATTCCAATTTGGTGTTATCATGATCGGCGCATTAGTGAGTTTCTTTTTAAGAATATTAAAAGATTTGATACACTCATCGGAAAAGATGAATGGAGCATCCTTTTCTAGGAGTTTATTCATAGGAGTGGCAATTTTAGAAAAATCTTTTATGAAACGTCGGTAAAAACCGGCATGCCCTAGAAAACTCCTAACTCCTCTAACATTGGTGGGATGTGGAAGTTTAGCAATTACATCTACTTTAGCTCTATCCACTTCAATTCCTTCTTTTGAAATTTTATGTCCAAGAACGATGCCTTCTTTAACCATGAAATGGCATTTCTCCCAATTAAGAACTAGATTTGATTGTTCGCATCTAATAAGCATTCGTTCAAGATTAACTAGACATGATTCAAATGTATCACCGAAGACTGAAAAGTCATCCATGAATACTTCCATGCATTCTTCTATCATGTCATGAAAATTCGCCATCATACACCTTTGAAAGGTTGCTGGGGCGTTGCAAAGTCCAAATGGCATGCGTTTGTAAGCAAAAGTACCATAAGGGCACGTGAATGTGGTTTTCTCTTGATCTTCGGGTGCTATTGGAATTTGAAAATATCCGGAAAATCCATCTAGAAAACAATAGTAACTATTTTTGGCTAATCTTTCCAACATTTGATCAATGAAAGGTAAGGGAAAGTGATCTTTTCTGGTGGCGTCATTTAATTTTCTATAATCAATACATACACGCCATCCTGTTACAATCCTAGTAGGAATAAGCTCATTTTTCTCATTTGTAATGACAGTCATGCCACCCATCTTAGGCACGCATTGAACTGGGCTTACCCATGGACTATCAGAGATTGGATAAATTAAACCTGCATCTAGCAGTTTAATAATCTCTTTCTTAACTACATCTTGCATATTAGGATTTAGTCTTCGTTGGCGTTGCACATACGTTTTATGACCTTCTTCCATAAGGATTTTATGTGTGCAATATGAAGGACTTATTCCTTTAATATCATGAATCTTCCATGCAATGGCTGGTTTATGGGCTTTCAACACAGAAATGAGTTGTGATTTCTCATTTTCAGTAAGAGAAGACGATATTATTACAGGTAATTCAGATTCACCATGTAAATAAGCGTATTCCAAATGGTTTGGAAGTGGCTTTAACTCTAATTTTGGAGGTTCTTCTATCAATGATTTATATCGATATCTGTCTTCTTCTTTTAGCATTTAAATTTCTTCTGTTGTTGGTTCATATCCATTAGCTATAAGTGTAGCTAACATTTCAGCTTCATCAATTTGTTCATTACCTTCTCCTAAAGAACATTCTCCTGTTCCTTGTAATTCTGGAAATTCTTTTAATAATTCTGCATGTGCATCTATAGTTTGAATATAATAGCATGTATCATCTGCAGATTGCGGTTGTTGCATTGCTCTATCAACTGAAAATATAACACTCTCATCCTCTATACTTAGGGTCAGTTTCTTACTGAACACGTCTATCATTGCTTTAGCCGTGTTTAAGAATGGTCTTCCTAATATGAGAGGAACTTGAGAATCTTCTTCCATGTCCAAAACAACAAAATCTACTGAAAATACTAAAGTACCAACTTTAACTAGCATGTTCTCCATTATCCCTCTAGGATATTTTATTGATCTATCGGCTAGTTGTATGCTTATTCTGGTTGGTTTCAATTCTCCAAGGTCTAGTTTAGCGTATAATGAATACGGCATTAGATTTATACTAGCACCTAAGTCTGCCAATGCTTCTATTGAACTAAGACTACCCAGAAAACATGGAATTGTGAAACTTCCTGGATCAGATAGTTTTTCTGGTATCTTATTCAACAGCACTGCTGAACAATTAGCATTCATAGTAACAGCCGAGAGTTCTTCCATTTTCTTTCTATTTGAGATTAGATCTTTCAAGAATTTAGCATATCTAGGCATTCCTGAAATCACATCAATGAAAGGAAGATTTACATTTATCTGTTTAAACATATCCAAGAATTTGGATTGCTCGGCTTCAAGTTTCTCTTTCTTCATTTTACTTGGGTAAGAAAGTGGTGGTTGGTATGGTTTAACATAAGGTTTAGCCTTAACTGTGTTATCTTCATTAACCTTTTCAACTACCGGTTCTTTTTCCTTATCTTGATCAGGTTGTGGTTCTTGTGGAGTAGGAATAGCTTCATCAGAAGTTAAAGGTATTTCAGGTGGTTTAAGTGTTGTACCACTTCTTGTGGTAATAGCTTTAGCTGTTTCATTCCGGGGTTTAGCATTTGTATCACTAGGTAGACTTCCCGGTTTTCTTTCACCTATTAACCTTGCTAGGTTACTTACTTCTTGTTCCAGATTTTGAATAGAAGCTTGTTGATTTCTAAATGCTTGAGCATTTTGTTCATTGGTTTGTTTTTGAGATGTGAAAAACTGCGTTTGAGTTTCAACTAGCTTCGTCATCATATCTTCTAAATTCGGCTTTTTATCATCGGTTTGTTGTGGTGGTTTGTTTTGAAAATTAGGTCTTTGCTGGTTGTAAGTATTATTGGATACTTGTTGATTGCTAGGACCTTGTTGGTTGTTGTATGGAATATTTCGGTTATAATTCTGGTTTTGATTGTAAATTGGTCTTGGCGGTTGATAATTATTCTGATAATTATTTCCAGGCCTTTGGTTTATGTATGAAATATTCTCTCTTTGTTCCATTGTTAATTCAATATTGAGACAATCTTTTGTCAAATGCGGTCCTCCACACTGCTCACAACTAATTCGTATTGAGTGAATATCCTTAGTCATCTTTTCCATTCGTCTCTCCACAGCATCTATCTTTGCGGAAATGGAATCTAAGTCATGGCTAGAATCGGCTCTAGCTGCTTTAGATGATCTAACGATGTCTTTTTCTTGGTGCCACTCATGTGAGTGGGAAGCAGTGTTATCAATAATTTTGTAAGTATCAGTTTCGGTTTTCTTCATAATAGAACCACCAGCTGCTATATCTATGTCTTTCCTTGTAGTGATGTCGCATCCTTGGTAGAATATTTGTACTATTTGACAGGTGTCTAAACCATGTTGCGGACATCCTCTTAATAACTTTCCATATCTAGTCCACGCCTCATATAGAGTTTCATTCGGCTTTTGTGTAAACGTAACAATTTCTGCTTGAAGTCTTGCGGCTTTAGATGCAGGAAAGAATTGTTTAAGAAATTTGTCAACTAAAACGTCCCATGTATCGATCGCCCCTTTAGGTAACGATTCTAACCAATCTTTGGCTTCTCCCTTTAAAGTCCAGGGAAATAACATGAGATATATCTGTTCATCCTCCACTTCTCGGATTTTAAATAGTGTGCAGATCCTATTAAAGGTACGTAAATGTTCATTTGGATCTTCCTTCAGCGCACCACTAAATTGGCATTGATTAGTCACCATGTGTAGAATTTGTCCTTTGATTTCATAATCTGGCGCATTAATGTCTGGATGAGTAATTGCGTGACCTTGGCCAGTGCGTTTAGCTCTCATTCGGTCTTCCATACTTAAAGGTTCCAGATTCTCCATAATTGAATTTGTTGAATCGGAATCACTAGAGGATTCTGATTTAATGGTTCGTTCCTCAACAATCTCTGTTTGAATGATTGGTGGTTCCGGAGGAAAGTTTAGTGGTTCAGGATCTACGAATCGTTCCTGAATATTCTCCGGATTCTCAATTGTGAGATCGGGTTCAAAAAATGGATTATCGGAAATTTGAACTGAAGTACTTGGTTGACTGGATGACGATTCTAAAGAAAAATCAACGGCGGTAATATTTGCTAAATGTCTTGATCTAGTTACAGGTGGTGAACGTACAAAAGGTGGTGAACGTCTTGCTCGGTGCATTCACTGAATATCCTATTAGTTTTAAAAAGGAAAGAAAAATTATAATAAGTTATCCAATCAATAGACTTTTCTGATTTTGCCCACGTTTCGAATAGCCAAAAGATGCAGCAGAGGGGCAGGATTCGTTTGGTCTCAATATAATTGAGGACTGTTTGGCTCCAATAACCCGGTCCACGTACAAATCCAACTATTACTACGAACCAGAAAATTTTGATGTCTATCAATTTAACCACTTAAAATAAATTTTCGTAATTTTAAGAAATTTAGATAAGAAGTAGAATAAAAATCTATGTCCTAAAACTAGAATAGCGAGAAATAAGAAAGAAAAAGAGCGTGTCGGAAAAAGGTCGAAAAAGAAAAATGGTTGAAAAATAAAAGGTGACGGAAAAATAAAAGAAACTTATAAAACTTAAAAATACTTGACTAACCTAACCTTATTACTACAACTAACTTAAAATTATAATCGCAAATTGAGATTACTAATTGGAATGATAATTGATACATAGGTAAAAGTCGTCTAAAAATATTAAAGCTTACAGGAAAAACTAAATCCCAAATGGAAATAACTTAAAAAGAAACTAAAACTTAAAAAGGCGTCGCAAAATTCTAAAGCACCTAAATCTTAGTCTAAAGAAAAAGCACTTAAGGGATTTTACGGCAAAGCCTAAAAATCTAGAAGTAAAAATAACTATGGCAAAAACTAAGTTTAAAACTAAATATGAGCTAAAAATACAAATATTACGCTAAAACAATTAAAAAGGGACAAAATATAAAAATATACAAAAAGTTATAAAAAGTACAATTTTTTTTTATAAAAATATTATTTTTATATTATTTATTTAAAAGTATTAATTTAAATATATAAATAAAACTAATTAAAACTTAATATAACTAAATGATTAAAATTAAATATTAATTTAATTAAAACCTAAATCTTAATTAATTAATAATAATAATTATTACTCCGTATTAATTGCAGTTAGGGTTTCTGGCAGGCGTGTCAGAAAAAACTCCGCGAGTTGCGGTATTTTAAACAGGAAACCCCGCGAGTCGCGGGGTTCCAGAATTCAGCTGACAGGTTTAAATATTCGACGCGTTTTTCTTTTTTTATTTTTTTTTTATTTTCTGTTTTAAATTTTTCTGTTTTATAATCTAAAATTTATATATAATAAAAACTTATATTTAAAAACTACAATAAAAATAGAATTACTTTATAATTTTATAAATAAAAATCGTAAAACTAGATTTATATATATATTTTATTTTTTTCGGTTTTTATATTTATAAAATATATTTATAAAATAAATTAAATAAAACTTATATTTTTACAAACTAAAGAAACTTTATAAAACTTAAATATTTATCAAACTCCTAAAAATATTTATATTTTTGTTTTTCTTTTTATATTTTCGAATATTTAAAACGTATTTTTACAAAAATGAATTTTAATAAAAGTTAACTAAAAATCTTTTTTTTTTTTTATATATAGCGTTGCGCTTCCGGTTTTTAAGAGTTCCCCGGCAGCGGCGCCAAAAATAACTTGATGTCAAAGCTAAGGGGTATAAAATACTATTAAAGTTTACAAGGAAATACTATTAAATACGATACAATTTTACACAAGATATTTATTTATTTATAGAATGGATATACTTAAACCTTGCTACAACACTTATAGGCAGTGTACCTAATCGTACAGTAGTGTAGTTTTTAGTAAGTCCGGTTCGTTCCACAGGGAATCTTTTTTAAACAAAGCTTAACGCTATATTAGTTTACTTTTATAAAAATACAAATATATATATAAGTAATATTATTATTATAAAGGGGGGTTTTTACCGTTTAATGACTGGTTTGTCGATTTTAAAACTTTAGTCGCAGTTAAAACTAAATGTAAAATATTAAAAATAAATACAAGACTTAAATTAAAGCATAAAGTAAATAACGATAATGAAATTGCGAATAATAAAAGTGCGATAAAATAAACTTGCGATAATTAAAAAGTACGATAATTAAAAGTGCAATTAAATACAATAACAATAAATAAAAATGCGATAATTAGAAGTGCAATTAAATATAAAATAAAGGAAATTAAATATGAAATAAAAGAATTATGCTTATTTAAACTTCCGTAATCATGATGTTTGACGTGTTGATTTTAGTTTTATGCCCATGGGTTAATTGTCCTTTGTCCTGGATTATTTAATATGTCCATACAGATTTGTCCATAATAGTCCATCAGTCATAAATATAAAGAGCGAAAGCCTTCGTCAAATTATTCTTATTCCCGAAGTCAAATATTCCAACTAATTGGGGATTCGAATTGTAACAAGGTTTTAATACTTTGTTTAATGAATACACCAGGTTATCGACTGCGTGTAAACCAAGGTTTTACTACTTTGTTAACAATTACACCAATTACCCTTGAATGTAATTCACCCCTGTTTCAACAAGTCTATTAACTATTAATCCAGTTCCGTGTCCAGTAAAATGAATAATTATTGGTATTTATAGATATCCCGCCCACCGTACCCAGTCAAGCGTATGTGGTTATATATAAATACGTCAAATTATAAGTTTGTATATTAAATTAACAAGGTATTGTTTAGTTAATATAAAACCCATTAATAGCCCATAGTCTAATTTCCACAAGTGTCGTTCTTTTGTCCAAACCCCAATTATGGTACAAAGCCCAATTACCCAATTTTAGTAATTAGCCCAACATCATGATTACTTCGGATTAAATAAGCATAATAATAACTTAGCTACGAGACATTAATGTAAAAAGGTTGAACATAACTTACAATGATTAAAAATAGCGTAGCGTTACACGGACATAATTTCGACTTACACCCTTACAACATTCGCTAACATACCCTTATTATTAGAATTATAATTAAAATTAAAATTAAAATATAAATATAAATATTTACGTAGTATTATGAGAGAAGAAGAAAAAGATGATGAAAAATGCTCAGAATTCGGTTGCTTTTATAGGGACTTTCAAAACTTGGGGCTCCGCGACTCGCGGCATTTTTGGCCTTCAAACTCTATGAGTCGCGGAAATTGAAATTACAGCTCAGTCCAGTTTGGAGTCTTTCTTGCCGACGGTTTTTATTATTTATTATAATATATAAATAATTATAAGAATTATTTAAATATTATATTTATGTGCATAGTTGACTTGTAATTTTTAGTCCGTTGCGTCGAGCGTTGAGAGTTGACTCTGGTCCCGGTTCCGGATTTTCGAACGTCCTTGCGTACAATTTAATATCTTGTACTTTGCGTTTTGAATCTTGTACTCTTGTAATTTCAAGACGTTTCTTATCAATAATTGGAACCTCTTTGATTATATTTTGTACTTTTGAGCTTTTTGGTCGTTTGCGTCTTCAATTCGTCGAATCTGTCTTTTGTCTTCACCTTTTATTATTTAAACGAATATCACTTGTAAATAGAACAATTGCAACTAAAAGCTTGTCTTTCTTGAGGAATAATGCTATGAAATATATGTTCGTTTTTAGCATTATCATTCATCCTATCGATTGAAGTGTTTTCAAGAATTATGAAAGGTTTGAATCGCAAATTGTAATCGTCAAGATACAAATGAGGTTTAAGATGAAATTAAGTGGCAAATTTGAAGAAATGTTTAGTTTCATATGTTATAGTCAATATTTTAATTCATTTTAATTGTCCAATGTTGGTAGTCCACAGTTAGCAGTCCAATAATTCATATATAGTTTAATATATAATATTTGAATTAATTAATACGTATCGTGACCCATGTACATGTCTCAGACTCGATCACAACTCAAAGTATATATATTATTTGAGAATCAACCTCAACCCTGTATAGAGAACTCGATCATTACTGCATATAGAGTGTCTATGGTGATTCCAAATAATATATATAGATGTGTCGATATGATATGTCAAAACCTTGTATACGTGTCCCGATATTTAAAGTGCGTAAAATAAATAACAGAAATTAAATGACGATAAATAAAATTGCGATTATTAAATTACGATAAATAAACTGCGATAAATAAAATGTAATCAGTTAGCTAGGAACAGTTAGCGTGGATTCTTAACAAAATTTTTCATAGTTAATTTGTTTGTTTCTATCAAATTTTTATTTCGTCAAATGTGTCCTTCATTATGCCACTTGTTGGATTCTGATAGATTAAAATTCAAATATAAAATTGAATGAAAATGGTTATTCTGTGGTGAATCAGATTCGTATATCTGTGGATGTAAGTAGGATGGTAATTGACCGTTGAATCAGATTCGAAGAATGTACAGTGTAACTTATTAATGTGAAATCTAAATATTCCTCGGGTATTACCTACCCGTTAAAATATTTTCATCATTAACAGTTTGTACGAAAGAATTTTTAATTACAATCTTTATGAAAATATATATACATATATATTTTCTTCAGATGTAATCATGGATTTAATGAGTCAATATGATATTAAACTCATTTGATTTACTGTTAGAATAAGAATATATAATCTCTAAAACATTAGAGATTACATAATCGCTATGTCGAATGAAGATAAATGATGTAGAACGATTCATAGAACGATGATTATACTCGAGGTACAGAATGAGATATTGAAGCATGGATTGTTGAAACTTGGGTTGTTGGTGGTACTGGTGCCATTGATGCTGAGGCTGGTGATGTTACTGGTGTTGGTGATACTGCTGGTGCTTGCAAATTGTATACCGTGCTCTCTAAAGTTAATACTCGAGCTCGGAGTTCTATAACTTCTTTTACTAACCCTGGTTGATTATCAGTGTGAGGTAGAGGTCGGATATCTTCTCTAGTTCTGTTAATGGTAGCCTCAAGATGAAAAATTCTTCCAAATAGGGTATAAACAGTGTTGCGAACGGGTTCGCTGGTGAGCGGGTCGAGTACTCCAAGGTTAGGTGGTAGATTCGGTTCATGATATGGAGTACCTTCTTCCCTTCTCCATAGGGTGAGTATGTCGCGAACCCACCCCCATTTTATCTAGTAATCACGGTAGTTGATTGGTTGGTGTACTCCTGTCATGCTGTCTTCGGAGTCAGAGGAACGTGGTCGATTCGTAGAGGTCATCTTACGCGATCACAGAAAAGAATTTTTTTTTTTTTTTTTGGTATGAAGAGTTTAGTGACAGCAATTGATAGTTGGATGTATTCTCAATGCATAATATGCATAATTATATATAGTACCAGGATCCCTTAAATTACGGAAAAATTTACGAGAGATATCAGGCAAGGTCTACAGTAACAGATACGCTAAGATATGAATTGTCAGATACGCTAAGATATGAATTGTAAGATACGCTAAGATATGAATTTTGTCTATACACTATTCATGTAGTCAATGCAGTTAAACGTGTCTAGACTAAGAATAATGAGCAGATAATTTCCTAAGGATGATAAGCAGATGATTTCCGACAAAAATGATAAGCAAAAATTTTGACATGCAGACACGGTCGAAGTCCAGACTCACTAATGCATCCTAACGAATATCAGTTAGACACACTAATGCAAGACCTGGTTCGCTAAGACCACCGCTCTGATACCACCTGTAATGACCCGTCCTAATCCATCTGGACGAAGTCTTCAACAGTTGGTCCCATTGCGAGGTTCTGACCTCTATATGCCATGAACGACTCCATGTAATATGAGCAAATGCACAGCGGAAGATTTCTTTCATACCTGAGAATAAACATGCTTTAAAGTGTCAACCAAAAGGTTGGTGAGTTCATAGGTTTATCATAAAACAATAAAATTCATCATTTTGATAGACCACAAGATTTAAATCCTGCATGGTACAAATGGGCCTGAATCCTATACCCACCTGTAATGTACATGCGATATCTTTTAAATACAGTACACCTTTCACGTGTACGAAATCATCTTTCATAAATCTTAGTAACCGTACACATATCGCGTGCACAAAAATAACATACACATAACCTTTGTATAAAATCATTCTCTCGATATATAACATTCACTTCAATTGGTGGCAATTATCATGTCCACATAATTCAATGGTGGCAATTATCATGTCCACATAATTCAATGGTGGCAATATTCATGTCCACATAATTCAATGGTGGCAATTATCATGTCCACATAATTCAATAATAATCCGCAGAACTTCTGTCTGCATAATAATTCATTCGAGGAATGTTTTGCTTGTGTCTATCTCGTCAAACATTTATAAAAGCATTTCATGTATTCGCAGTTCAAAATATATTTCAAAAGCATTTAATAAAGCAGTTGTAAAAACAACGCATGTATTCTCAGTTCCAAAAATGTAAAGAGTAAAAGGGAATCAAATGAACTCACCATACTGTATTTTGTAGTAAAAATACATATGACGATATTGAACAATGCAGGGTTGGCCTCGGATTCACGAACCTATATCAGGTATATATATATTAACACATATCACATTCAATCAACTAAGTTTATTTATTTTTATAATGAATAAGATTAATATCTTTATATATTACATTAATAATATATTATAATTATGATGTATAATTTAATTAAGGTTATAATAATATATTTGTTAATATATATTAAAAATATGTTAGTACGTAATATTAGTATACTTGTAATATATTTTTATATAAAAAAAATCATTTGTTTGTTAAAATAATAATTATAATAGTACTAAAATAATATTAGTAAAGATAAAATAATAATAATAATTAGATTTAATAATGACAATAATAATAATAATATTGATAGTAATAATAACAAAAAAAAATGTTAATTTTACTACTAATGATAATAATGATAATAATTTTAATAATAATAATAACAATAATAATAATAATAATAATAATAATAATAATAATAATAATAATAATAATAATAATAAAAAAAAATTCTACCTCAAAGAAGAAGTACCCCTTAAAAAAAATGTCCAAGGCCAGGTTTAAACCCGCGACATCCCGCTAACCCGATAACCTATCCAAACCACTCCTTTGTCTCAACTTTTCTGATTTAATTCACACTATATTCTTATATCCCGTATCATTTCTGTTTGTTTTTCTTCCAAATTATCATCATTTTCGTTATCTATCTTAACCATTATTATCATTCCATTTTTGTGTTTCATCATTATTATATTGGCCCATATCATCATTCCTATCATCTATATATAACATCATTATGATCATAATCATAATCGACTTCTCTCATCATCATATAATATCATACTTGTTATCATTACTATTATTCCATGTATCCTTATCAACCTTCCAAATTATCATCACCTATGTTTGCGTTTTATTACCATCATCATATTTGTTTTCGTATAATGTTAATATCATTCATCATCTCACAGACTCGTCATCATAACTCTTAGTATCGAGCATCATCTCATTTTCATTTCAAAACTTCATCATCGACAATCTTAACTCAATATGGTATATCATCTAAATAATAACTAAACAATAACGGCCCAAGTAACTAAATGGATCACGGCCTAATAATACACACAATTCTCAGTCCAGAAGCAAAAACAGATTCATGGCCCAACTACAACCAAGCCCAATGAACACAATTCATTTCATCTAGCCCAAATGGAAATCTATAAAAGTAATCGGCCAGTATGGAATATATCAGTTCATTTTCCTTTCAACTATTTTAGTCTAGGATCCTCTTTTTGAAAATGTAACAAAAAGGAAAAGACAAGTTGTGGTTATCCCCATACAACCACTCCCATTATCTAAAAAAAAAAAAGAACCTCATCATCTTTATCACTAATATTCGTCACCATCATTCTTGGAGTTATCGAGCAGTAAACGAAAACGGAAAATAATATTGCACGTGGTGGTTCTTGGTGGTCAGGCTCTCGGTCAGGAAACAGAAAGTGAGGTGTTTTTGTCAACTAACAACACAAGTAGTAGTGGTTCGATGGTGTTGGGTATTCACAATTAAGAACAAGAAGGGAAGAAACAAGTGTTAATGGTGGTGTGATGGGTTTGATGTATATAGTATTTGCAGCAACCGTTGATGATGGTGTTTGGTTTGATTGGGTTTGAGATCGAGTAGGAACATTTAACAAAACTAGTAGCGGTTGTAATGAATGGTTTTAGGTGTTATAGTGTTCGATGATGGTTGTGATTATTCAGAAAAGTAAAAAACATATCGTACATTAGTAGCAGCCCGAAGATAGTGGTGACGGTTGTTAAGGTGGTTGGAAGGTTGATTCATGAAAACAAGAACAGAATTTGATGTCGATGATGGTTGTTTTGGTTTTACAAGGTGGACGAGGTGGTGGTGATTTCCTTGGCATAATTCGGGATCAAAATTTTAAAGGGAGAAAAGAGAGGAAGGGTGTAAAGGTGACAACATGGTGGTCGAATGGTGATGAACGAAACCAACATTAACCGAACAATAGCAAGGTTGTGTTGGTATGTAAGTAGTCGAGCAGAGAATAAGATCGAGCACTAGTAGTGGAAAACGATAGTATATTCAAAGGTGTGTTCTTAATGAAAAAGAAACAGAAAATTAGGGTGGTGGTTGATGAGTTTAAATGGATGATGTTCTTTGTTCAAGCCAAAACATATACAAGGAACGAGTAGTAGGTTGCAAGTTTCATGGTGTTCAATTTTGTTTGATGATGGTGGTCGTATGTGGATTGTGGGTGGTGATGATTGCCGATGGCGGATCATGGTGGTAGTAGAGGTCGATGGAAGAAGATGGATGTCCGGGTGTAGATAAACAAAATAGATTCATGGTGTCGATGTATATGCATATGCTATGTATATGTTTATATATATATATATATATATATATAGATAGTGATACACCAAAAGCAAAACAGTGTTTCATTTACTTAAATTTAGAAACGTATAAAATGAATTTGAAAACAGTAATACTTATTAATAATATAGAATTAAAATATCTAACTCAATCATAGCATAGTAATCTAATGAATTCATCAATTAGGTACAGTAGTCTATATAGGATGAATTCATCAATTAGGCACAGTAGTCTAAATAGGATAGCAGCCGGAGATTTGTCATATTATAATTCACGAAGTATTATATTGTGTCCATCGCTAAACAGTTAATATATAAAAGTGTTCCTAAAAATCCCAAATTTTTTTAGATTAAATATATTTAATTATTTCACTCATTAACTGTTTGAAACCTGATAAAAAGGTTCGATAATTATTTATTTTCTGTTCCAATTTATATGTACGGAGTACTAATATTTAAACTTAAAAAGGTAAAAATATTTTTAACAAATCTAACATCTTCGTAATCGATTTACAGTTCAACTTTTATTTTAGTCCTTCATGAACATGTAATATATCTATATTAAAACTAACGAAACGTCAACCGAGTGTTACTGACGTTTACTAATTAGGCTCGAAATCATTCATTTTCAATATACACATTCTATATATATATATCAATTCTTAATTAACAAGTTTAAGTAAATAAATATATTAATTATATTCTTTTAAACAACTAAATATAATATTATATATTTACAAGTAATATTTATATATATATTTTTATATATATTATTATTATATATATATATACATGTATATATATATATATATTTAAATATATATATATATATATATTTAAATATACATGTATATATATATATATATATATATATATATATATTTAAATATACATGTAACTATTTACAAATAGTTGTTCGTGAATCGTCGGGAATGGTCGAATGTCAATTGAATATATGAAACAGTTCAAAATTTTTGAGATCCAACCTAACAGACTTTGCTTATCGTGTTGAAAATACAATATCGTATCGAGAGTTTGATTTAAAATTAGTCGAAATTTTTCGGGTCACTACAATATAAAAACTGATTACAATAAATTTCACATTCAAACTTTTATACAATAATTTACAAACGTACAATACCGCTATTTTACATATAGCATGAAATATAGCACACAATAACTTTGATACAAGGCAATTGCGAAGACAATTCTAGTTTAACGCAAGTCGTTCCGCGAAGGCAATAAAGATTCGTAATTCATAGGTCCAGAAGCAAGTCATGCATTCGGGTTTTACTAATACTGTTTCCCATCCTTGGTCTTGTGGAAAATAACCGTTATGGCCGTTGGCTAGGCAGCATGTTGTAACGTCATCAAAAGGGCGAGGGTTACGTAATGCCCAACAGCCCCGTAATAATCTAAAAACCTTATTTCTCACTTCAACAACTGAATCCGTCATTTGTGGGAATGTTTTATTTAGAAGTTGCAACCCGATGTTCTTTTTCTCAATTTGGTGAGAAGCGAACATCACTAAACCTTAAACATAACATGCTTCTTTATGTTGCATGTTTGAAGCTCTTTCTAAAGAACGAAGTCCTATGTTGGGATATGTGGAGTCAAAATAGGCTCTCAACCCGTAGCGGAAAGTTGCAGTGGGGTTTTCCGCACTTAATGCCTTAAAGAAAATACGGCGTAACTTAGGTTCTCCCCAATGTGATATACACCATCTATTAAAGGAAAGCCTTTTATAAACCAAGGCATGCCTGGAACGTCTTTCAAAAGTCCTACAAACTAATTTCGCCATAAATAATTGTGCCGATGAGTTCTGACCGACTTTAGACAAGATTTCATCAATCATATCCCCTGGTAAGTCTTCTAAAATATTTGGTTGTCTATCCTTAATGTCCATTGTGTGTTTTTATACTGTAAAATAGACGAGGATTAGATTCATAAAAGATAATTAACACACAATACAAGCAATTTTTACATACAGCATAAAAGTACAAACACACTAAAATACATGTATTACATGGCATGGTAAGAATAATTGACTTCAACTCTTTATTCCGACTCACTTGTTTCTTCTTCTTCAGACTCATTTCATTTTGCTAATTTTCTAGGGATAGATGGTGCTCCTCTAATACGAGCTGTCCTTTTCACAAATGGTCTAGAAAAACCTGGTGGCTTAGATGTTCCCGGGTTATAGTGAAAGTTTAAGAAATATGAGTGTTTACGATATATCCCATCAGGATATTTCATGTTAACATAGAGTTCATCTGTTTTGGACTCGAGTTTTTCTATTTTGATAGCTTTTCCTTTATTATTTTCTTTTACCTTATTAAATTGAGTCGAGGTAATTTCTATAACATCATCGGAATCCTCATCGGGATCCGATTCATCAGAAAATTGGTAATTTTCCCAATATTTTGCTTCCTCGGCGGAAACACCATTGACCATTTTTAGCTTTGGTCCATTGGTTGAGAATTTTCTTTTATTTATCTGTTTTTCTGTGGTTCCTAATATTTCCTCCTCCGGAACCTCTTCTTCCGGTTCCTCTTCTTCCGGTTCCTCTTCTTCCGGTTCTTCTTCGGGAATTTGTGAATCTTCCCAGAATATATTCGACTCTTCATTATTATTAGGTGATTCGATGGGATTTGTACTAGAGGTAGACATCTATCACACAATATCAAACACGTTAAGAGATTAATATATCACATAATATTTACATGTTAACAATTTGTAGTTTTCAACAAAAAGTGTTAAGCAATCGTTTTTAAAGAAAACACGGTCGAAGTCCAGACTCACTAATGCATCCTAACAAACTCAATAAGATACACTAATGCAAATTTCTGGTTCTCTAAGACCAACGCTCGGATACCAACTGAAATGTCCCGTTCATATCGATTATAAACGTTTCATATTAATTGATTTCGTTGCGAGGTTTGGCCTCTATATGAGACGTTTTTCAAAGACTGCATTCGTTTTATTTAAAAACAAACAATGACCTTTATTTTATCAATAAAGGTTCAAGAACCATAACGTAGATTATCAAGTAATGATAATCTAAAAGATAACGTTTTACACACGAATATTACATATTGGTTTACAACAATATTACACATCGATTTAAATCTCCGAATGCAGTTTTTAAACAATATATTACAAGCATGCTGACTCCAATTCTTGTCCTTAAATTAGCATGCTGAAAGGAACCGTTCATATACATTATAAACGATTCACAATAGTTGATTACATTGCGAGGTATTTGACCTCTATATGATACATTTTACAAACATTGCATTCATTTTTAAAAGACAAACTTTCTTTACATCGAAAATTGACAGGCATGCATACCATTTTATAAAATCCACTATCCAACTATAAATTGATTTAATACTAATCTTTGATGAACTCAATGACTCGAATGCAACGTTCTTTGAAATATGCTATGAAAGACTCCAAGTAATATCTTTAAAATGAGCAAATGCACAGCGGAAGATTTCTTTAACACCTGAGAATAAACATGCTTTAAAGTGTCAACCAAAAGGTTGGTGAGTTCATTAGTTTATCATAATCATTTATTTCCATCATTTTAATAGACCACAAGAATTTCATTTTCAGTTCTCATAAATATACGTCCCATGCATAGACACAAAAATAATCATTCATATGGTGAACACCTGGTAACCGACATTAACTAGATACATATAAGAATATCCCCTATCATTCCGGGATCCTCCTTCGGACATGATATAAATTTCGAAGTACTAAAGCATCCGGTACTTTGGATGGGGTTTGTTAGGCCCAATAGATCTATCTTTAGGATTCGCGTCAATTAGGGTGTCTGTTCCCTAATTCTTAGATTACCAGACTTTAATAAAAAGGGGCATATTCGATTTCGATAATTCAACCATAGAATGTAGTTTCAATTACTTGTGTCTATATCGTCAAACATTTATAAAGCAGCGCATGTATTCTCAGTCCCAAAAATATATATTGCAAAAGTATTTAAAAAGGGAGCAAATGAAACTCACCATACTGTATTTCGTAGTAAAAATACATATAACGTCATTGAACAAGTGCAAGGTTGGCCTCGAATTCACGAACCTAAATTAATTATATATATTTATGTGTTGGTCAATATTTGTCTAACAAATTAGGTCAAGTCAAAGTGTACCACAATCCTAATGCTCGAGACTAATATGCAAAAGTCAACAAAAGTAAATTTGACTCAAAATAATTTCCAAAAATCTATACATGATTAATATATAGTTTAAATATCGTCGTTTTATATTTTTAAATATTTTTAAAAGATTTATTAGAGTAAATAATATAATTTATTTATTAATAAATAAATAAAATTTTATATTAAATTTATATAATAAAATATACTTTTATATATATTAAGTAATAAAATTTATAGGGTTCATTTAATATCATAAAGATAATATGATAAGTATTATTAAAGTAAGTTATTACACGTAGTAAAATATGTTTGTATCACATATTTATTTGATAAAATAATATCTATAATGATAGTAAGTAAAAGTTGTATTATTTTGTAATAATAATTATTATTATAAAAATATCAATATTTATAATTACTAAGATGACATTATGATAAAACGATAATTCTAATTATGATAACTTTAATATTTACGATAATTTTTAATATTATCTTTAAAATAATAATTCTATTTAAAATAATAATAATAATAATGATATTTTATAGTAACAATGACATTTCTATTAAAATGATAATTTTTGTTAAAATGATAGTTTTAATACTAACGATACTTTTAATAATAATAGTAATGATAAAAATAATAAGAACGATAATTTTATCTAAATCATTATCTTATAATATTTTAATTTCATCATGATACTCTTACTCATTATTTCCTAATCGTTTCGTTTAATAGCTTTTAATCGTCTTTTATATCGTGTTCATAATAATGATAATAATAGTAATCAAAATAATTAGGTGTTACAAATATTTGTTTTTATTTACACTAATATTAATAATGATAGTTACTATAACATTATTAACGATAATACTAATAATTATCTTAATGATAATATAGTAATAATAATAATAACAATAACCATTTTTAAATAATGATATATATATTAATAATGATAATAATAATAATAATACTAATAATAATAATAATAATAATAATAATAATAATAATAATAATAATAATAATAATAATAATAATAATAATAATAATAATAATACTAATTATAACTTTAACGATAATAACGATAGTAATAATAAAAAAATAACAATTTTTAATGATAAATCCCTTTTATTGATAAAGATAATAATAATGATAATAATAAGATAAAACTAGAACAACAATAAAAACGACGATAATAATAATCATTTTTAATAAAAATATCGAAAATTCAATTGATTATAACTTCTAATCCGTTCATCGAAACCATTCGATATCTAAAGGAAAAGTTCTTAATTTTTTGCTAGCTTTCCAAGGACATGCATATCTTATACCTTATCTCAACCGCAAGTGTAACTAATTCAAGATTCAACCTAACCTGTCTAAGGGCAATATCAAAAGTACAAGCATGCATAATCCTAAATACTCGAGCACTAGTCAGGGATACACTATTAGTATGTAAAAGATAAATTATGAGTACTCACGTATCAATATTGAGATTCAATATTGCAGGAAAGGTACGTAGACGCAACGGAAATGATAAACACTATATTGACCTCACGAGCATACCCATGAACCATACTCAATCACCTCCATAGCTATAACCCATAATTTCCTTAATCCTATCCTACTCGAAAAACAATTTCGAAATCACTCGGACAGCACTCCGTCGTAATATTTTATGTATACTAATAATATCTTGAAATAATACGGAGTAAATATATATATGTAAATCGATTGAGAGAGTTTAGAGAAAAATATTTTCAAGTTTCTATGAAATAATGAAACCTATTGAATTCTATTTATAATAGATTTTTAAATTATTAAAGTGAATTATTAAAGTATGAATTATTAAAGTAAATTATTAAAGTATGAATTATTAAAGTAAATTATTAAAGTGAATTATTAAAGTATGAATTATTAAAGTGAATTATTAAAGTATGAATTATTAAAGTGAATTATTAAAGTTAAAGTAAAGTAAAAATAAAGTAAAGGTAAAGTTTAAGTATAGTAAAAGTATAAAACTATGTACGTATAATACGTGTATAAATATATATAATATTAATTTAAATCGTTATATATATTTAATAAAATAAAATATAAATATCGTTATCTTTATCATACTAGTTAAGTAATGAGTTGTCAAGAGTGGTTCTAGATATTTATAAAAGTTATATACGTTTTAATAATAAAGTTCTTTTTAAACTGAAAACGTTTTTGTACGTTTGAAACTAAATAGATCAATCGAGTCTTTATGAGATTCAATCTTCCACTATCCTTTGTCTAGTTCTCAATGATTGACAATTTGTTCTTATTTATAAATCACTTTACCATTTTTCGAATATTGTTAAAATGGAAAGATTTCTCAAATCAACGTGGGCCTTTCAACAGAGACTTGTAATCATAATTCAATATATCTGATAATTCAATCATTTGATCTTATCTTCTAATTCCATTGATAAACATTTTGAAACAGATACAATCATATAAAGTATTTAATCTAATATTTTGTTTACGTTTCAAGTTATAATATATATACACATATACATATATAATCATATTCGTTTAATGGTTCGTGAATCGTTGGAACTTGGTTGAAGTTGAATGAATGTATGAACATAGTTTAAAATTCTTGAAATTTAACTTAACAAATATTGCTTATCGTGTCTGAAACATATAAAGATTAAAGTTTAAATTTGGTTAGAAATTTCCGGGTTGTCACACATGCAACAGTGGAAGCTCTTAATAATCACCTGAGAATAAACATGCTTAAAAGTCAACAAAAATGTTGGTGAGTTATAGGTTTAACCTATATATTTATCAAATCGTAATAATAGACCACAAGATTTCCATTTCCATTTTTCAATAACATGCGAACTGCATAAAAACCATTCATATGTTGAACACCTGGTAATCGACATTAACAAAATGCATATAGAATATCCCCAAAACAGAAATCCATCTGTATTAATAACTCGAAGTACTAAAGCATACCATTTTCCAGTATGGGGGAAGTTAGTGCCCGTAGATCTACCTTTAGGATTCGCGTCAATTAAGGTGTCTGTTCCCTAATTCTTAGGTTACCAAGTTAAAAGGGTGATATTCGGTATTCATAATCCAACATAGAATGTAATTTCAAGTACTTGTGTCTATTTTGTAAAACATTTACAAAACTGCATGTATTCTCATCCCAAAATATTAGATAGTAAAAATGGGACTATAACTCACTTTCACAGGTTATCACTTCGTCGAAAAATAACACTTGGCCACTGGTCGATACACGAACCTATAACAAATATGTATATATATATATCAAAGTATGATCGAAATATAATAATACCATATTTTATTATGTTTTAACGATTTAAGTTTGTTAAGTTGATAGTCCAACGTTTGTAATCTACAAATAATTGTCCACAGTTAGTAGTACAGAAATAAATCAATATATATTATCTCGAATCAATCCGCGACCCAGTGCATACAAATCTCAGACTCGATCACAACTCAAAGTATATATATTATTTTGGAATCAACCTCAACCCTGTATAGCTAACTCGATCATTACCGCATATAGAGTGTCTATGGTTGTTCCAAATAATATATATATATATATATATATGACGTCAATATGATATGTCAAAACATTGCATACGTGTCTATGGTCTATCAAGGTTACATAATATGTTAGAGTACATGTATAATACAATATAAGTTAGTTAAGTTATGGTTAGTATAGATTTGTTACAAATTTCACGTAGATACAACAAGAAAAATTATCCAATTTTGTTTTACCCATAACTTCTTCGTTTTAAATCCGTTTTGAGTGATTCAAGTTGCTATGGTTTCATAATGAACTGAAATTTATGAAACTAAACAGAAAAAGTATAAGTTTATAGTCAAAAATACAGGTTACAAGTCAATTTTGTAAGAGGTAGTCATTTCAGTCGAAAGAACGACGTCTTGATGACCATTTTGAAAAACATACTTCCACTTTGAGTTTAACCATGATTTTTGGATATAGTTTCATGTTCATAAGAAAAATCATTTTCCCAGAAGAACAACTTTTAAATCAAAGTTTATCATAGTTTTTAATTATCTAACCCAAAACAGCCCCCGGTTTCACTACGACGGCGTATGTCCGGTTTTACGGTGTTCTTCGTGTTTCCAAGTTTTAAATCATTAAGTTAGTGAGCTCTTCATATGGAGGTCGAGGAAAAAACGTATCCCAACTTTGATTGAGCTCGACAAGTGTGGGATTGATCTTCACTCAGTCCGTTGCCTTCTTTGTAACGATGGGGTGGAATCGGTTGACCATGGCTTGCTCTTTTGTAAAAAAGTCTTCGATATTTGGGAAAAGGTATTCAAATGGTGGGGATTTAGTGTGTTTTCGTCGGCTAGTTTGTGTGAGATCCTTCAAGGCTCTACAATCGGGAATATGTCGGATTTAGGTTTCAAGATTTGGCAAGCGGTTCTTTGGTCGTGTTGTTATCTAATATGGTGGAACCGGAACCAAGTGGTCTTTAATAAAAAAGGTTGGACAACCCCGATAGCATTATGTGAGATTCAACTCAAGGCTTTCGAGTGGATTGGGAAAAGAAGCAAGTCACTTCATCTTGATTGGCATACTTGGCTACACAATCCTCAATCTTTTGTTATGTAAATTTCGTGCTTAGATGTATGTTGGCTTAACGGCTTGTTTAGTTAACATAAAACCCTCGAGATGTACATTGTGATTGATTTATTAATATAATTTGTTGCTTTTCGAAAAAAAAGAAAATGGAATCACAACTTAACTGACTTGACTCTTTCAACGGATAATAAACTAAGTAAATAAAACAAATCTGGATTATATTCTATCACAAAGTAGTTGGACATGAACATGAAGTTTAATATACAAAGCAATAATGGAACGAAATCCTGATCCCTGCTACCTTGTATGTCGAAAATAGAAGCATAACCATTGATTGGAGTAATGACAGTCTATAACGAGTCTTGTTGAGTACCAACCTTCATCTTCATTGTTGAAGCAAGGCGGGGTTAAAAACTTGAAATCTTGATTTAGACTATCAATAATTATAATTAATCCACCTTTATAGAAAGAAGTCAAACTATTTTTTCATTTTAACCTAGACACTTTTCTATATTCACCGATGCCACTCTGAAAAATGCCGAGTGAATTTCTTCCAAAGTTTTAAGGACTGTTTTCGAACTTTAAAAAAAAAACAATTAATAAATATTGATACGTCCAAGCACAATTCTAATTAAGGTTAATTACCTCCAATAGATGGATTGGGGAAGTTACTGGAGAGATTCTATAGAGAGCTACTTTGCATTTAAGGGGTATTTTTTGTTCATATTACAATTATGATTCTACAAAAAAATTATATAAATTTAAAGAAAGATGTTATATACAAACCAATATCTGTTGAGAAAAGTGACACCGAATTATAGCAAACCGCTAGTAATAAATGAAATAGCGACAATAAAGAGACACCGAGATTTAACGTGGAAAACCCCAATAGGGTAAAAACCACGGGCAAGGAAAGAAACGTTTCACTAATAAGAATAATAGAAATTACACTTTTCTCTAATTACAAGGATAAGCACTAATTTTTATATCTCTTGTAATTAGGAGATTAATACTCACTAACTCTCTATTTAACTCTTTTAGTATACAATGGAGAATGTGTTTTTGGATGATGAAATGAGCATAAGTTAGAGCTCTATTTATACTACTAAAAATTGGGGGTTGGTCAATATGAAGATGAAAGCCTTCATTTGAATAGTATGGCCTCAAAATAAATGTGTTAATTGACCACGTGAACTCTACCATCCAAGTTTAATATTCAACAATATCTATAGAAGCCAACTTCTATAATGGTTTTTATGTATTCCAAAATAAATAAAGAAGGCAAATATGTGGATGTGTAACCAATTTATTTTGGCGCATTTTTCTTATTTTTTCTTTGGTGCAAGCGACATTCTTTGGCTTCATCCGTTACCAATCAATCAAGTTTTTAATATTATACAATCAATCGAAATTTCCAACCCTGCTATAAAATGGTACTCATCATACAGAATATAACACACAAGTTAACCCAAAAAAAACACACAGGCAAAAACCATTACCAATTTTAGCCCAAAAAAATAATATCCTCTATCAATGGGATCAAAATCATACGATGAACTCCATGGAAGCACCAATTGGGCTGGCCTTCTTGACCCATTAGACTTCGAGCTACGTATTCTACTTGTCGGCTATGGTGATCTTTTATCAGCCACTAAAAGAGTATTCAATAACGACGAAGGGTCTAAGTACCAAGGCTACAGTTACTATAGCAAAACTGTGTTTTTCAAAAAAGCAATGCTCCCATCCGCTGATTCTAAATACCAAGTTGCTTACTTTATCTACGCCACTTCTCCTGGGGACGCTGTTCTGTCTCTGCTTTCTCCTGGTATGTCTCGTGATGGTAGCGAATTTGAGACAAACTGGATGGGGTATATAGCTGTGTCTAATGACGATTATAGTAAGTCAATTGGTCGTCGTGAAATATGCATGGTGTGGCGTGGGACCGCTAGAACTTACGAGTGGAATCAAGACGTCTTTGGTGCAATGCCAGTATCAGCCGAGCCACTACTCCCTGGTGCCGACGTAACAGGTGGATTAACCCTCCAAAGTTTCTAATCAATACATCTTTACAAGTTTGATAAAACATAATGATTTAGCGTTGAATAATTCAAAAGTTTTGATTAAACTTAGAGTGTCTTTTTTTATCTTTTAATGGAATGGTTCAACGCCCAATGTTGTCAGTGGCAGATCTTATTGTTACCCAAGGGGTTATCCGTGTCATCTGGATTTTAACGGAATAAAAAATTTTACACCAAACTTTTTTTTTTTTTTTGACAAAAAAATAAGGTTTTTTTTAGTGTTTACCCCCTGTCACTAGTTTCACCCCCTCTTTAGTGTAGTCAGACTCAAGTTCCGCCACTGAATGTTGTACCATTCAGTATTCAATGCGTTTGTTTCTGACACCTAAACGACTAGATGATGCTAAATGGTTCATATATTCAGTGTTGAACCATCAGAACTGAGATAGTCTTTTAACCACTAAGCACATAAATTTTATCAATATTCTCTTTAAATTATATCAAGAACACTTATTAAACAACTATATTCTAGTTATTATTGATATAATGGTTAATAAAGTAATTTTGCATCATTAACATTGGTCATTCAAAATGATTATCAAACAGCTTATCATCATTCAGATCCAAACTCATTTAGAACATTTGAATCATTCAGATTATGAACAATTCGTCGCTTAACCATTCAGTTTTATCAAACGCACCCTATAGTTTTGAATATCGATAACCTGTTTCAGTAAAATAATGTAAATTTAGTACAATAATATTATTTCAACCCCTTTTAAGTACATAGATTTGGGCTCTAATACTTTGATTGGATGCAGGGGCTAATACACCACAAGCCATGGGAGGATGGCTTACAATTTACACCACTAATGACCCAAACTCTGAACTCGTCAAATCAAGTGCACGCACACAACTCACAGAAAACATCAAGAAACTACTTGAAAAGTACAAAGATGAAAAAGTAAGCATAACATGCACAGGACACAGTCTTGGTGCATGTTTAGCAACTTTATCGGCTTTTGACATCGCCAGAAACATTGTGACACCTGATATAAACGTATCAGCTTTCATTTTTGAATGTCCACAAGTCGGAAATCAATCATTCAAAGATGAAATTGAAAAACTTCGGAACCTTAAGGTACTTAGGGTTAAGAATGATCGTGATGTAATCCCATTTTGGCCAAGTAAGATAGTGAAATGGGTTGAAGAACACATATGGGTGATCCTACCAAGTGAATTACTTGTGTATGTTGATGTTGGTGTTGAATTATGGATCGATAGCAATAAATCACCTTACTTGAAAGAGGAAAATCCAATAGATGGTATGTTACATCCAATGGTTTTTCATAATTTGCAATGTGTATTGCATACTTTGAGTGGTTGGAATGGGAAAGAAGGTGAGTTTGATTGGAGTTTAATGAAGAGAAGTTTAGGGTTGGTTAATTTGTCAAATGATTTTTTGAAAGAAGAGTATAAAATACCAGCGAATTGGTGGGCTGTAACGAATAAAGGAATGGTGCTTAGTGATGATGGTGATTGGGTTTTATCACCATTGGATCCTAAAGATCACGATCTTCCGGTTTACTAGTTTTATTATCCATGAGTTATATGATTTACGTCTCTCATGTTGTGTGTGTGAAATAAGTGAACTTGATATAAAAGTTCAATTCGTTTGTGTGTTTCCTTAAAATAAGTGAACTTCTTATAAGAGGTCAATTTGTTTGTGTGTTTACTGTTCGGTTCAAGTGTCAACCCAACCCAGTAAGCACTATCATATAGGGTTGTAAGTGTGTTTTGTTGTATGTTTATGTATAATATTTTTGTACTAATTCAAGTTTTAGTGTTTAATATTTGCCTAATAACTTGCTTGCTTATCAAATCTAATTCGAGTCCGCGTTTTAATTAAATGGATGAAGTTGTTAGACATATTAGTTAGGCCCAAGTCCAATATGTAAGAAACTTTAAACATCTAAACCCTAATGGACCCAAGCTCACATATTGGACTTGGACCTAACTAATAACTAATATGTTTAACACTCTCCACTATTCGAGCAGCGAAATCGTGAAAGCTTGAACTTGGGTCTAACTAATATGTCTAACACGCTTTCGGCCAACTAAGTCTCGGGATCAGACCCGCTCTCTGATACCATGTTAAATAATTGAACCCCGTAAATATTTTTGATAATAGTAGATATTGAGATATGGAAACATTAAACAAAAGGAAAGAAATCGGATGTCTTCGGAATCAAGTTTAACTTGTGGAGCAAGTATCTAGTTTATGGAAAGTTCTTTAGTTTGAAGGTCAAGACGCTTTAGTTTGAAGGTCAAGACGCGAGAAGGAAAGTTCCAAGAAGCTGTCTGGAAGAATCTCACGATTGCGAGGGAAGTTTCTAGGTCGCGAAGACTGGCTTGGCCAGCAAATTGTTTCCTTATTTCGTTTTGCATTATAAATAGACCCCTAGCCTCATTGTAATTGTGTGCACGAAAAATATAGTGAAAAATCTCTGGCCCGTAGAGTAAACCCTTCTCCGTGTTTTGGAGTTGGGATATAACCACGTTAAATCCCGTGTCATTTATCTTTATCGTTTCATGCTTTATATTAATCGTTTGTCATTCGTGAGTTTAGTGATTATGATCAATCACTTGTCACGTTGGGTCCTACAATTCCTAACTGTAAATAGTATTTATAGAGTATAACAAAACTTAAACGTCTAAACCCTAATGGACCCGAACCCAAATATTGGACTTGGGCCTAACTATTATGTCTAACAGAAGTAACTACCTATATCACTGCTTTGCAGATTGACTTTCATAGATTGTATTAAAAAAAAAAAAAAAAAAAAAAAAAAAAACTTTACAATAAGAGGTTTGAGTCATATTTTTCATCATAACTCAAATTCATGACACAAAAACAGATTCATCACTAACATAAGAGCATCATCTTTTCTTTAAACATCATAATGCTCCTTTAACTAGCAGCTTCTGCTTCTCTTTCTCATCACAAATGAAGTTCGATAAACTGTTCCTCCGTATTGTTTTCTGTATCAATAGTTTACCAAGGCAGTAACAGAAATGTTGTAACATCTTTTATTAGATTTTGTGCCAACCAATTAATCTATTGAGTTTTAGAACAAGTTAAATAATCAATCTAAGAATATCACCTCATAAACTTCTGAGTTGATTAATGACACTGCCTTGGCAACGTGTGACGCGAGTCCATATATGTTGACTACTCCTTCTGAATGTGAACCACCTTTTTCGATCTGAACATTCAACATTTATAATAAGCAGGTATGAACAGAGACAATTATATATTGTTCTAATACACTCTCGTTTAAAGATATGAGCCGTTTTGATCCGAACCCAACCCGACCCGCCCCGCCCACTTTGGCAGCCTTATATATCAAGATGGGCAAATGAAATGACTAACCTCAATCCATGTACTAGATAAAGTTTCAATTGACATGATATGATTGACTTTATCTTCCATCAGAAGCTCAATATGTAAACATAAAACAGATAAGAACATAATAGAACAACAAAATAACAAACAACGGTTTACGAGTATAATTTATCACCTTGTTCATGGGGATCTTCTTTTTGTAGTTTCCAACAGTTGGTGGCATTAAAATTATTGAGTAAACCGGGCAAAAATACTTCTGCATACATTTCACGAGATGTAAGTATACATAATATATATGCTATATGAATTTGCGGACATAGTCCAACGGTTCCCCCATGTCCTTTGAGTCATGGGATAGGGGATAAAGAGAGGTCATGCGTTCGATCCTTAGGATGAAATAATTTTCTTTAAACCAATCGAACACTAATAATGGTGGTATATATTGACCCTATAGGGAGGTTTTACCGGATTCGTTCACGGACCTTTACCCGGAACACTGCCCGAATGGATGTGTTCTCGGGTACCGTCGATCGGGTTCGGGTTTCCGTCCGAACGTGTGTGTTACGTGCAGATGATGAGGGTCGTTGATATAAATGATCTACTGATGTCAAAAAATCGCGGCTCAAAAATATATATATATATATATATATATATATATATATATATATATATATATATATATATATATATATATATATATATATATATAATCTCAAAAACACCCTGGAAATTTGAATATGATTAACCTGTAGAATTTTATCGAGGACGATTCGTTCACCAGTTGTCACTTGGTCAACTGTACCTGAAAACTCAATACACGATTGACCATCAGGAATAGTTTCAGGATTACACAATATCCAAATTTTGGATTCCGAGACTCTTTCATTGCTCTCCAGTTCTTCGAGTTTTACCCGAAAAGCTTTGAAAATCTGTGAATATATATATATATATATATATATATATATATATATATATATATATATATATATATATATATATATATATATATATAGAGGCGGGATCAATGGGGAAGTAACCAATCGGGAGGAAGCGGGGGAAGCAAAAAAAAAAAAAAATTCGTTTTTTTGGATTTTTTTTTTCAGGCATCAAGATCACACGAAAATATGAACATTTAAAAAGACACTTCGTGATGAATGTTATTACTTTGGCGGAAAAACGATCGACAAAAATAACATCCAAGATAATATTGTTCGTGAAGAATGTTAACGTTTTTTTTTCTTCATGTTTTGTGAAAGTAAAATTTAGCCCGATTTAGAGTTTAGGGTTTAGGGTTTGGTGTTTTGAGTTTATGGAATAAACCCAAAACACCAAACCCTAAACCCTAAACTCTAAACCGTTCGTGTTAAAAACTCAATCTAAATCCTAAATCTAAACCCTAAATCTAAACCCTAATATCTAAACCCTATAAACCCTAATATCTAAAACCTCAACATACACTCGAAAAACGCGATAATTGTTATATATTACTTCTTCGAGCGTTTTCCCGCCAAAATAAAAACATTTATCACAAAGTGTCTTTATTAAATGTTCATATTTTCATCCAATCTATAATGTTCGTGAACAAAGTTTTTTCAAAAAACAATAAAAAAAAATTGCTTCCCCCCGCTTCCCCCGATTGGTTACTTCCCTCTTGATCCTACCACTATATATATATATATATATATATATATATATATATATATATATATATATATATATATATATATATATATATATATATATATATATATATATATAGTGGTAGGATCAAGAGGGAAGTAACCATTCGGGGGGAAGCGGGGGGAAGCAAAAACTTTTTTTTTTCGTTTTTTGAAAAAACTTTGTTCACGAACATTATAGATGAGATGAAAATATGAACATTTAGTAGAGACACTTTGTGATAAATGTTTTTATTTTGACGGAAAAACGCTCGAAGAAGTAATATATAACAATTATCGTGTTTTTCGAGCGTATTTTGAGGTTTTAGCTATTGGGGTTTAGATATTAGGGTTTATAGGGTTTAGATATTAGGGTTTAGAAATTTAGGGTTTAGGGTTTAGATTTTAGGGTTTAGATTTAGGATTTAGATTGAGTTTTTAACACGAACGGTTTAGAGTTTAGGGTTTAGGGTTTAGGGTTTGGTGTTTTGGGTTTATTCCATAAACCCAAAACACCAAACCCTAAACCCTAAACTCTAAACCGTTCGTGTTAAAAACTCCATAAACCCAAAACACCAAACCCTAAACCCTAAACCCTAAACTCTAAACCGTTCGTGTTAAAAACTCAATCTAAACCCTAAAATCTAAACCCTAAACCCTAAATTTCTAAACCCTAATATCTAAACCCTAATATCTAAACCCCAATAGCTAAAACCTCAAAATACGCTCGAAAAACACGATAATTATTATATATTACTTCTTCGAGCGTTTTCCCGCCAAAATAAAAACATTTATCACAAAGTGTCTCTACTAAATGTTCATATTTTCATCTCATCTATAATGTTCGTGAACAAAGTTTTTTCAAAAAATGAAAAAAAAAAAAAAATTTTGCTTCCCCCCGATTCCCCCCGAATGGTTACTTCCCTCTTGATCCTACCAATATATATATATATATATATATATATATATATATATATATATATATATATATATATATATATATATATATATATATATATATTACAATTACAAGTTATATTCATCAGTAATACAATGGTTCGGTATTTGAAGAAATAAACGTATATTTGACGTCACATCTTCTCTATATATTAAAGCATGGTGCTTATTATATAAGATAAAAAAAGGTTCGCTTACAAGAACCAATCGTATCCATACATCAGTTGTATATCACACAAATCTGATGGTGTAGATTTATCTACATTAAGAATACTCTCTTTCCTAACAAGATTTTGTGTAATTCACCAATATACCCCTATTATATCCACGCTCAACTCATCACTTACACTGACAAAATCCCAATCGAGTCATAAACCCTAACATCCCTAATCTCCCAGATCCTCATCAATCAATTAATTCGTAGAATTTTATTATACATGTCACGATTACACATACACAAAATCCAATCGATACATAAACCCTAAAATTCCTATTCTCCCAAATCCTCATCAATTTAATTGGTACATTTAATTATTTATACAGGTCACGAATTTCAGAACCATTACAGTATTCTATTATTTGATATCCGACGAATCTGTACACCATGAATCAATTTCGTATTACAGAATTACAACTTCGAGCATTCATATTCAGCAATTCGGTTTTAGGGTTACAGCTCTCCAGTCATTGTATATATCCAGACGCAACAATTACAGCGTATAATCTTCCAACTTGTCAACATGAACCAAAGAATCAGTGTAAATATCCAAATTTATTTTACATGTCAGGTTTGTATGTTACAATTAACGAAAAAAAATTGTTTATTGTTTTGTTCAATTAAATAAATTATTATTAACTTATAAATACATTATTAATTATAAATTCTAATTATAAGTGTTAATGTTATAGTTAATGTTATGTTATGAACTTATTTATATAGTGTATTAATTTAATAGTATACTAAATACTAAATAAACTTATAAATACATTATTATTAATTATAAATTCTAATTATAAGTGTTAATGTTATGTTTTTGTTATGTTATGAACTTATTTATATAGTGTATTAATTTAATAGTATACTAAAAGTAAATACTAAATAGTAATACGTGCAGTTATATATCCAATTATATGTTTCATGAAACTGGGCAGTTAACTTCTTCAAACAATATTCCCTCCATTACTAAAATTTCGAAATTAAATTTGATACTTCCTTACACTATGTGCAGTTATTTCCCTCTAAAGTAACTGCCCAGTAATTATAAGCCCTATATAAGTATTCAACATCAGATTACTTACAAAATCATAACATCTCATACACATTTTTCTGTCTACCAATGGCAGACGTTGCTGAATTCACCCCTTTGAACCAACTCAACAATGAGATGCCACACAGTCGAGTTCATGTCAAGGTTTTTGTCAATTGGAAAAAGACCTATTTCAACAATCCTCACTCTGCAATGGCGATCGAGTTGATCTTGATCGACTTTAAGGTATGCATTACTTGTATTCATGTTTAAAATTGTATCTTTTACTAATTTTTTCGTTTACTTTGTTTATGTTTGAAATAATGTTTACATGTTTATGCTATTATCCTTTATGTTTTGTATGACTCATGTTTGTTATTAGTGTATTGTAATTTTGTTTTTTTCAATTAAGCTGCCTTTTCTTTCCATTTTATGTCTTACACTTTCTCATTATAAAAATTTAGAGTAATAAGATACGTGCTACAATTACCAAAAACCTGATTCCGTTTTACGAGCACACCTTTCAAGAAGGACGTTTCTTTAATTTAGCCAATTTTGGTGTTGTTGAGTGTGATGACAAGGTGATGCTTGTCAATCATAAGTGGAAGATTCTTATGTACCGAACAAGCTCGGTTGTAACTTGTCCATCATTTGAGCTACAACATGATGGCTACCAAACTGTTCCTTTTGGTCATATTACTGAGTGGAAGATCAACACGACCCAAGTTTTTGGTACATATTTATATTACATTACTATTTCTTATAACTTAAGTGAATTTTTTTTTAACTGATGTTACTTATTTTATTATATGGTATTGTTCATACATAAATATTTATTTATGTACACACAGTTTTTTATATGCTATTGTTCATAAAAATTTATTATATGGTATCGCTTCATTAAGATGTTTGATACATATGTTATCTTATTTTGTGTAGACGTAGTTGGCCGTCTTGTCGAAATGGACCCACTAAGGGTTAAGCGCGAGAAAGGCGTTGACACAAAATCCATTGAGTTCCTGTTAATGAATGCTAGGTATGCAAAAACTTGTATAACAAGTAATCACTACAATATATCATTAACTAATGATTTTGTGTATTTAATCTTATGTCTGAATATGGTTATTGTTTTTTACCATACACCAGCGGAACCCGCATCAAATGTGCTTTATGGGCACACCATGCCACAAAACTCTATGATTATGTGTCTGGGCACAACAACACTGACTTGCCAATCTATGTTCTAATTCATAACTGTAAAGTCAGGAGCTGGCAAGGTATAATTACCTTATGTTTCTTATTTTATTTATACTAATGTAGTTTACACTTTTGCGTTTGTATAGTTATTAACATAATCTCATGCGAAATGCTGTTTATATGGTTCAGGCTGTCCACAAGTGTCTAATCAGCTATGGGGTTCTCGTGTTTACCTTAATGAGGATGTTCCACCGATCATTACAATCAAAGCTCAGTATGTTTAACACCCGTTTCTCATTATGTCTATTTATCTTAACATTTAAAACTTATAATCAGTCGAGTTCAGTCTTTTATCATTCTAATTGTATTTCAACATATGATATTCTTTCAGGTTTGATCTTCATCTTGAAGGCGATAACAATAGCGTCACTCCTGTAACTGAATTGAAGGTGGCAACTGTATTGCAAACTGCAATTGATCTTTTCTCCAAACATGAGTGTGATGACCCAGAAATTTCGACTAAATTTAAACTTAATCTTTGTATGATTAACATTTCCGACACAATAAGCAAAGTCTGTAAAACTGAATCTCAAAATTTTTGAATTACTTTTATATATTTAAATACCCTTCGGTTGTTTTCGACGATTCGCGAACAATTATATGTAAATAGATACATATATACTATAACATGAAAAGGTAACAATGTATTAATTGTTTGATACCGTACATTAAACTTATTGGTTTAAATATCTATTTGAATGTATATGATAAGTTGAAATATTTATTATTAAAATTTATTTATAAATAACTTCCAATGTGTATTTAAAAACTGATTTATGTATATTAAAAAGATATATACATATATATAATAAACGATAGTAACATTCGTTTATTCATTCAATTGATATTTAGATAAGTTAACTAAAGCGTTTAAGATGAACCAGTTAAACACTAATTTGCTACAGTGTTTTCAAATTGCCACATTACTCAAAATGCTACAGTGTTTTCGAAAATCACTATTTGCTACAGTGAAATTGACTTGCTACAGTGAATTGCTACAGTAACTTTGTTACAGTAAAATACTATTTCAAAATGAAAATGTATATATTATATATATTAACAAATAGCGAGGCGATGATTTATAGAAGTAAATGACCAAAACATTTGAAAGTTTAAGTTATACTATGAGTGGTATAGTTTATGAATAATTTAAGGCTATATTTTGACAAAGGTACGTGACACGAAACGTAAAATGCAAGTGTTCTAAAGGTACGAAAGGACATTCGAAAAATTGGAACCGGGACATAAGTCGAGTGATGACGTACGACTTATCGGAACAAAAATTACAAGTCAACTATGCACATGAATTTAATATAATATATAATTAATTATATAAATTATATATATTATATTTATATTAATTTAATATTATGTCGACAAACAAGAAAACAAAAATTTGTGAGCTGGAATCTGAGGCCATGCGATCGCATGGCCACAAGCCTATAAATCCATGCGATCGCATGGAGGCAAAAGTCTGGCCTGATGCTATAAAATGGCATTTTGCTCGACACATTAACACATACACATGCATATTACTCCGTATTTATTATTATTATTATTATTATTATTATTATTATTATTATTATTATTATTATTATTATTATTATTATTAAGATTAATATTATTAATAATCTTATTATTATTATTATTAATTAGTATTATACATAAAATACTACGACGAGGTTATGAGCTTGTCACTTTCAAAATGGTTTCCAAGCGAGCTAGAGCTAAGAAAATTATGGGTTATTCCCAAGAAAATTATGGGTAATGTTCGGGGGTATTTTTGTGAATCAAACCTCGTGTTTATCATCTCCGATGCGTCTACGTGCTTTCCTACAATATTGTATATCAATATTAAAAAGTGAGTTCATTGATCCCTTTTTATACATATTTTTGGGCTGAGAATACATGCGATGTTTTATAAAATGAATACAAAAACTAAAACTGATATGCGTGAGTTCATATGATCCCTTTCCTCATATATTTTTGGGCTGAGAATACATGCAAATGCTTTATTAACCGATATACAATATTTATATGCGTGAGTTTCATTTGCTCCCTTTTTAATTGCTTTTGCAATCTATATTTTTGGGCTGAGAATACATGCACTTTATTTTAATCGCAATGGATACAAGTACATACTAAATTCTACACCGAGTTTGAACCGAAAATCCCTTAGCTTTGGTAACTAGTAACTGCCGGTTATAAGAACTGGTGGGCGCGAGTAGTTATATATGGATCCATAGGGCTTGATATCCCCGTCCGAGCTAGAGCACTAGCCTTTTAACGGACGTATGCTATTTGAGAAGCGTACACGTTGGTTTGCGTGTATTATTAAGATGATTATACAAAGGGTACAAATTATATAAACGTTAAAGTTTAGTTACCAGGGTGCTCAATTTTGTAGAACCGATTGATAAACGTTTCGGATGAAACAACTGAAATCTTGTGATCCACCTTTTATGTAAAACCTATTGATAAACGTTTTGAATAAAACAACTGAACTTTTGTAATCCACATTGATATACGGATTATGTGTAATATTAAAACTATGAACTCACCAACCTTTGTGTTGACACTTGAAGCATGTTTATTCTCAGGTTCCCTAGAAGTCTTCCGCTGTTTGCTTATATGTTAGACAAGCTATGTGCATGGAGTCATACATGGCATATTTTTCAAGGAAACGTTGCATTCACCAAATCATCACCATGTATCTTATTTTGACTGTATTGTCAACGGAAGTACTATTGTAAACTATTATTTACAGTGATTGTCTATATGTAGAAATCATCAGATGTTGAAAACCTTTGATTTAAATATTCATTTATGGTGTGCCTTTTCAAAAGAATGCAATGTTTACAAAACGTATCATATAGAGGTCAAATACCTCGCAATGAAATCAATGAATGACGTATTGTCCATCGTCACAATGAGGCAAAGAATATACAGGATGTGCTTCATATTAATGAGGTTGTCTGCAATAATCTTATGAATTAATCTTTACCTGTACTAATTGTTATGTTCGCATTTTTTACTTCATAAGTCATACTTACTTACAGCGTAACACCTGCTGTTTTGTATCCATACTAGGTGACCAACTGCATTGTACGTGGAAGAGTTCAGAAAATAATTGCTGAGGAAGGATGGTTCACTTACACTTGTATGAAATGCAACAAAAAAGTTTCATCAAGACATTGTGTTGACACAAATGCTTCGGTATATGATTGTGACACTTGCGGAGATGTGAAGCAAGTTTACCCGAGGTACCGTAACGTATTTTCATAATTAACTCAACCTTAGACGTCAAAGTTTTTAATACTACGCTCACTGACATGTTTTTTTACCATTTTTTATCTTCAGAATTAGGACCACAATAAGAGTAGCTGACAGTTCCGGCGAGTGCACGTTAGTTTTGTTTGACTCGCAACTATCTAAGATGGTTAAGAAGAGTGTTGCTTGGTTACGAGAAAAAGCTGAACAAGTAATATCCAAAAATATATATCGAATTTTAATTATAAAATAAAATGTTGTATCTATTTTTCCGAATATAACTCATCATAATAATTAGAGCATGGTGCTTATTATATAAGATAAAAAAAAGTTCCCTTACAAGAACCAATCGTATCCATACATCAGTTGTATATCACACAAATCTGATGGTGTAGATTTATCTACATTAAGTTTTATCTCATCATAATAATTAGAATTTTAATGTTTTTTACAGTCCGGTAATCCTTATAAGCCACCCACCGAGTTAAACGACATATTGCTCAATCCTTTTGTATGGCACGTAAAGGTCACTGACTTTAATGTTCACTATAATTACTTTGGCTTTACCGTCGAATCTGTAACCGATGATATGGATGTATTCAAAGTCATTGATGACAAGCTTAATGGGGAGCAAGGTGTTGTGAATGATGTACCTACAACTGCTGATGTACAGATTGCTCCAAATCAGGTTGTCGAATATTTTTATGTTTATTTTCCAGTTTATTTTTTATGTTTCTCTACGGTTATATTGATGTTTCACTGTTACTATAGATTGTGACCGATGTGAAGACTGTCATACAAAGTACTGAAGCTTCTGCTGCAGTCAATCCAATGGAAGCTGAAATGAAAACCTGGATGAAAAGGACCGTTGTTTTATACAGATACTACGGAAGAAAGCTCGAAACAAAGAGTATGTAAAAAGGTCAATCGAACGAAAAAAGGTAAATTAGAAATCAGTTGACATGTTTAACATCTTGAAGTATAAACTCTTTGTACATTTTTGCCCCTTTTTTTTTTAATTTTAATTTATATATGTTGTTAATTGTCCAATTATATATTTATATGTATATATACTATTGCGTTGCAGGCATATGTTCAACGTTTGGAAGATGAAAACAAAAACATGTCCAACTTGATTGCGAATGCAAACTTAATTCACAAGCAGGTTTATTTTCAATCCTAATCCAATATGATTTTCATATAAATTTGCAAAATTTACAAATATTTTACATCATTATTCTGTAATTTCATTTTATTGACCCATTTGTAGGATTTGATTCCAGCAAATAAAACTATTATTTTCCCAGAGTCAACTGAAACTGGTATGTTATACATATAACTGTTATTTATAATGTGTTTATAAATTTTATGTTTATATTTACACTATGATATTGTCAATAAATATTTATATTTTGCTTCAGAATCTCTCAAATTCGGTGAAGTTTACAAGTCATGGTTTAATGCACATAATGATCTTATTTCTCGCCTGCGTGCTGCAATGCTTAGCAATGAAACAGATACAGCATTAAGTCCTATTATAAAGACTGTATTCGATCACCTAAAAAGTTTCTTTTCTAAAAAAGTTGGCATCTAATGATGATGTGCTAAACCTTGTTTATGGCACTTGGATGACACCTGCAGAGCTGTGCTTGATGTGGTTAGGTGGTTTTCGTCCATCTGACATTGTTAATGTACGTTTACAAATCTTAAGTAACTATTAATTTCATACAATAAGATCAAACAGTATATTACATTTTATTTAACTATTTATTCTACTCAATCATTGTATTGACATTTTTCAGCTACTTATTGTTCAACTTGAATTAACACCTGAACAAAGAAGTTTTTTATCAACTTGAAGAGCTACACACTCCAACAAGAGAGTCATTTATCAACACGTGTTACCGATATCCAATCCAGTTTATCAAAGATTTTTGTTGGACAATCATTTGTCCAAACAGGTGATGAGTCGTACTACAAGAATTACGAGTCAGATGCATTTCTCAATAGGAAAGTTACATCTAATGGAAGAAATAATGCAACAGGTACCAATCATGATCTTTATGCTGTTACATATTTATTTATTATTATATTGTATAACCAATTAACTTTTATTAAATTATATATTAACTTATTTATTTTGATATGAATTAACAAGTAACTCAGTTGTACAACTTACTTTTACAGTCTGATCGTTTACGCTCGGATACTCTTGACAAGATATACGGCCGCCTAATAACCAAACAATTTGCAATGGCATTGCTAGCACTCAACGACTACCTTAACCGGATTACTGCTTTAAGTGTTTTGTGGATTTCTCGTCCAAAGTAGTTAATAGATTTTTCTTATTTGAATCTAATACCTTCGTAACATACATTTACTTGATTTTGGCTTGTTATGAATTAGTTTATGTTTGTTTGGATATTGTTGTTTCTTTTTATGGAGTTCAAATTGGTAGAAGTCAATGTATTTACCAGTAATATTTTCAAACCTTATTAACGTGTTGCAGGCTAAACATGCAGTGACAATATAAGGCTTATTTGCACCTATTACAAAGTTTATGACTAAAACCCGCAAGGTTGCGGGTCTTAAACTAGTACATCATTATAACGGACCCGGTATACTTTTGTATCTGCTTGGGCTCCTGCATTGTTTAGGTGCAGAATTGGTGCTTCAATTTTCACACTTTCGTATACGTCTATATTCCAAAATGAAGCTGATGCATTTCTTTTTCTAATTTGTATTGAAATTCTTTAATTAACTCGTTGATTTCGTTGTCTAATCCTGAATGTACAGGGCCTGCAAAGAAAAAGAATATAAAGTTTAAGTTACTGATATATGTATGCATCAACAAATTTATAACGTTTTTGAGATATTTAAGCTAACATAACCTTAAAGATTGCAGTCTGAATTTTTAACAGCGCCTTTAAAATATGTTTGGGAGACCATATATATGGTGAGTACTCTGTCCCTTGTATTAACGCTATTTTGAATCTGCAAATTTCACCATTTTTGTAAAAGAACAACTATTTTTTCAAGTTTGCACATTCTAATATATTTATTATACTTATTTGTCAATGTTTGAGAGTAGAAAATCAAACCGATAGCCATACACCAAACTCCATTTCCACTGTAACAGTTTTACTACGATTACGACTAATGATACACTCAACCTGCAAGTAAAGATACGGACAATGATTAAAAACAACATAATAACGGTCAAATATGTTTGTTAAAATTATTATATCAAACTTAGTTTGGATCTTGTACTTTTCACTGTTATCTTATTCTTTGGTTCTAGAACTTTTCAGGTTAATATCTGGATGGTCAAGGACTAAAGCTGGACGTTTCTTTCTAGAAGGGTTGTGGCTGTTCAAGACATTAAAGTAATGTCAAGGGGGCATATTGTATCTTCTGGCTGTATATAATCACCCTATTTCTAGGGTTTGAAGTACGTGTGAGTGTGGCAGCTTTTTCCTCTGACTCATTGTGTCTGATGTTCGATTGTTTCTCTCAAAAAAATGTTATTGATCCTTCATCATTTTGATTGTGTTCGTTTGTTCTGGATTATCAAATTTGGCACTTATAATTTTGGTACTTGTAATCTTGTTCTCTATAATTGTTATCTTGTTGAATCCGAAGTGTTTAATTGTTTTGGTTTAAGATCTGGTTGAGTTAAGGTTAAGGATTGTTCAATCCTCATTTCTTAACAATGTTATATCTCACCCCACTCGTTGCCCAGAGCCTTGACTTTCCATGTTTTTAGTCAAATGCGCGTGGTCGAATTAGGTACGATTTAATACCATGTACAATGGCATGGTGATTGGTTGCACATGAATACTTGGTGCCATCAGAATTACTGGATAAACCATATTATATTATTATACCTTTATAGGAAAAAAAAAAAAAAAAAAAAAAAAAAAAAAAGGAACGTGTAAGTATGAAACATTCCTAACAAGAAAACGTACGTAATATGAACGAATAGTGACTAACCTCTAGGATGGTATCTATGATGAGTTTTTCAGCAGTTCTGACTTGGTCAACTGTGCCTATTAAGTCAACATAATAATGGCCATGTTTTAGGGTATCATCATCGTATAACAGCGCGATGGTGGCTTTTGAGACTCGGCTAATGTGCTTCACATGTTTGTACTTTTCTTTTGTAAGTTCTTTGCTAACCTGAGAACAGGGTACAAATTATCAGAAACTTGCAAACTAAAACTAATTACAATTGAAATTTCACGTACGTCATCGCTACGAAGCCGATATACTTTTCGTTCAGTTCGCTCCCCTGCTTCAATTGCATCGATTAAATGCTGAGTTTCTCGAGGATCAGAATCTGAAAAGAGAAAATATTATGTACCCATGATCGTACTGCAACTAAAAGCTACCAAATAGAATTTGAGACGGGTAATCATGAAACTAAAATCAAACAAATAGGAATGAATTTTCTTAACACTAAAATCATCTGTAATTACAGTTTTCATGGTGGTAATTACAAGAGTGAATGATTGATCAAATTTTTATGGTGCACATTATATTCTTGGAAACAAGATTTATGAAACCCATGTTCATGGAAACCAAAAGCAAACAAAACTGAGATAAAAAGAACATCTACCATCTACCAACTTAATTAATTACATCATAATATTCAATTATGCATACAATCTTGTAAAGATCGTGCCTTTTCTTACCAAATATTTTCAAGAAGTGGGGATTTTGACGCGAAATACCACCTGGGTTCTGTAAAAATTCTGGCCATTGATGAACTGGTTGTTCAATTTTCGCTTTTGCATATTTGTCTGTTACTGGGTTTCGCTCCATTTTTTAATCAGTATTTTGAGAGAAATATTTGATGATTGCAAAAGATATGAGTTTAAAGTGTGTGAATTGATTTGCAGACTTACAGTTACAGATTAAAGTACGAAGCGTATCCGTTAAAAGGGGGAATGTGGGAAAATTAGTTGATAACAAACAAAACCATTTAAATACATAACTTACACTTTCGTCCCTTGAGGTATAACGTATGTACTTACTAGTCCTTCACTTACATAGGCTTTTTTTTTTTTTTTTTTTTTTTTTTTAAATGCAAACTCACTCACCCACCTAATACTAACACGAATTTATACACACGAAATGTCCTAAGCAGAACTCGAACCCCTAACCTCAAGGTTGTAAGGGTGAACTCGATACCGCCAAGCCATTAGCTCTTTGGTTCACTTACATAGGCTTTAAAGTGCGTGAATTGATTTACACTTTTTAATACCAAATCAATATTACAAATGCTTTATTTCTGAACTGAATCTTATACAGTTTATTCAGTTAATGTAACATGGCTTAGCTCTTAAAATATACATGCCATGCTATTTACTCTGTCAGTACAAGTATATGTTTTCAACTTATGTAAAAATAAAATACGCATTGACCACAAATAAGGCGACTGATTATGATCATTCTAGAAAATTCAAGGGGTAAAGTATAGATATTATTTTGGTGACGTTATACATTTCGGAACAGTGATGATAATAACAATTTATCAATGTTAATTTCTCTACTAAACTCTCTCAAACAATCAACAACTCAAAACGATTTATCAAAAGCATTCAACACTTTTTCATTAATCTTACAACAATATTCCCAAAATCCATCGACATCACATTACATATTACAATCATTAGCTTCACTTATTTCATGTTGTTCACTACTTAAATCAACTTCACAAGGAAAGCAATTACACGCTTATATAATTACTTTCGGTTTCGAAAAATCCCCTGTTTTGGTCCCAAAATTGGTCACGTTTTACTCTGGTTCAAATCTATTGCGTGATGCGTATTATGTCACTCTAAATTTGAATATATTGCATCCTTTACCATGGAATGTAGTTATCTCTAGTTATATTAGAGCTGGGTTTCGAAAAGATGGTTTATTCGTGTATCAAAAAATGGTGAAACAGGGGATTGTACCGGATATATTTACGTATCCCTCTGTTCTTAAAGCATGCGGCGAAGAATTTGATTTGGGGTTTGGGAAGGCTGTTCATAATTTGATTGTTCAGTCGGGTTTGGGGTGGAATTTGTTCATGTATAATGCATTGGTGTTTATGTATGGAAAATGTGGCGACTTGAAATCTGCACGTAAACTGTTTGATGAAATGCCTGAGAGAGATTGTGTTTCTTGGAATTCAATTATTTCAGGGTATGCTAGCAAAGGCATGTGGAGGGAAGCTTTTGAGCTTTTTGATCGTATGCAGGATGAAAATGTCGATGCAAATATGATAATTTGGAATACCGTTGTTGGAGGGTACTTGAAGACAGGTGACTATATGCGAGTGATAAAGATGATTTCCCAGCTGAGGACTTATGGTGATGAATGGGATCACGTGGCTGTAATCAACGGTTTAAATGCGTGTTCTCATATTGGTGCGTTAAGATCTGGAAGAGAAATTCATGGTTTGGCTATTCGGACGTGTTGCTATGCTTACGATAATGTGAAAAATGCATTGATTACGATGTATTCAAGGTGTATGGATGTTAAGCATGCTTATATTGCGTTTAATTTAATTGGAGATAAAAGTGTGATTACATGGAATTCAATAATAACAGGCTTTGCACATTTGGACAATGCAGAAGAAGCCACATATCTTTTTCGGGAAATGTTGCTTTCTAAAGTTGAACCCAGTTACGTGACGATAGCAAGCATACTTCCTTTGTGTGCCCGAGTGGCAAATCTTCAACACGGTAAAGAGTTCCATTGTTATGTTATAAAGCACGAAGAATTTCAAAATTACTTATTGCTATTTAACTCACTTATCGACATGTATGCAAGATCTGGGAAAATCTTGTTAGCGAGAAGATTGTTTAATAGTTTGACCAAAAAAGATGAAGTCACATACACTGCAATGATAGCAGGTTACGGGATCCAAGGAGATGGACGGATGGCGGTTGACTTGTTTGACGAGATGATTAGGTCAAACATAATGCCGGACCATGTGACCATGGTTGCGGTTTTGTCAGCTTGTAGTCATTCTGCACTTGTTGACCAAGGTCAAACTTTGTTTAACAAGATGCGTGATGAATACGGGATAGTTGCTCGTTTAGAGCATTATGCATGCATGGTTGATTTATATGGGAGAGCTGGTTTATTGGATAAAGCAGAAGAAACAATCAGAACAATGCCTTATAAACCGACACCTGCAATGTGGGCCACGGTTATTGGAGGGTGTCGGATCCATGGACACGAAGAGTTGGGAAAATTTGCCGGTGAGAAACTGTTGGAAATGAGGCCTCGGAGTTCGGGATATTATGTATTGGTGGCAAACATGTATGCTGAATTTGGGTGGTGGGAGAAACTAGCTGAAGTTAGGGTTTTGATGAGGGAATTGGGTGTGAATAAGGTTCCTGGTTGTGCATGGTTAGATGTAGGAGATGGGTTTACTGAGTTTTCGGTTGCAGATACGAAGAACGTGAAGGCAGTTGAGATTTATGATATGCTGGATGGGTTGAGTGAACAATTGAAAGAAGCTGGTTACATTATGTCTGATGACAAAGATGAACTTATGGAAGCATTTAGATGAAGAGGACAATGCCAGAGTGGTATAATTTACCCATTTACTTATGAGCTGGACAATATGGGTTGTGTTATATCTGAAACAGATCAAATGGGTCAGTTATTACTGCTGCTTGATTAGCTTGATTCACCATGTTATTTTGTGTAAACCCCAGTAATGTGTTTGTTAATCGTAAATCACAGATTCAAAAATTAAAGGTAGATATAATATTCATAGAATCCCTTATAACCATGTACAAGATTACAGAAATATCAGAACATTAAATATATGAATATGAATTCATCAAATTTCTCGTCTACAGTTGGTTGTGCAATCAAAGTCGGAGTTATAATAACGAAAACTCTAATCTCAAATAGTCGTACTACATCACTAATGTGCAAAGAAGATTGCTAAAGGGATTTACTTAAGAACAACAGCTGCATTTCGAAGAGCGAGATATCTTTTTTGGATGTACTCGACAAGTCGGGGAGTACTTGGATGTTAACCAAGTTTGACTTTGACCAATATTTCGAGTAATCACAAGTGTTGACCGAGTACTCGCTGACTACTTTCCCAGTTGCAAAACCTAGTAATTCCGAGTTCTGTAACCGTGCTCACTAGGACATAATTTCCTTACATTTATTTACTTAAATAAAGATTTAGGTTCCAATTTCGACTAGCAGAGTTATAAATATGTCGATTTTGGTGTGTATATCACAAATGAACTAGAACGGCTTTAAAAAAGTAGTTATAAAGGGAATGGATCATACGGGGTCGATGCTAATTGTCGCCCAAAGTCCCTTTTTTTTCAAGCCAAACAACCTCATAAAACTTTTTTTATTCTATATTCATGTATGTACATCATAGTGTTAGTTTAGGAAATGAAAAAGAAAGTGTTTGTGGGTCAATTAGACCCAACTCGCGGTGTGTTGTCACATAGTCCGTACTAGAATGGCTTGTACTGGGTCCTTACAACCCTACCGTCTCTAATTTCTTTCATGGTGCTAATATTGACAAATATTTATAAGGTTGCCTAATCTTATATTAATCAGAAAATTAGAGTGTTTGGCAAATGCTAATTATTTTGGTTTGCAAATGACTTCGAGAATACGTCCTACAAACATTTTAAGAATTATTGTTTCTTACTTGGCGAAAATTCTTAACATCGTTCGTATCTCAGGTGAAGTTGCTTTGATACTGATTAGAGATGGGCACATGGCGAGTCTCTTTGGAACGAGAAGAACTTATTCACTTATTGTGCCATTAACAAAGAAGGGTGATGAGGAAGCCATAGAAGCTGGTAAGAGGATAAGCAATATACCTATTGACATGATATATATACGTCTGCTTTGATTTGTGCATAGATGACTGCAATGCTTGCCATGACTCAAAATCATCGCAGAAAGGTACTCATATATATATATATATATATATATATATATATATATATATATATATATATATATATATATATATATATATATATATATATATATATATATATAGGGGAAGGTTCAAACGAGAACCACTTACTGCGAGAACTATTTAATTTAATACGAGTACTTTTTATGCGTTTAAATGCAACAAATTACATGCAAATGTTAATTAATGCACATATCATTAACAAACATATGTTCATCAGCTTAAATTACATGTTAAATTGTTAATTATATGAAACTGTTCACATGTTCGTTAATAAATATGCACATGTGAACGAGAAAGTATATATTTAATTATATAGGTAAAATATAAGTTTTTTTCAACTATTTTATGTTCATTCATACTCTTTATCAAGGTTTATGTGTGATTCAATCTATTTACATGTGAAATTCTTTATAAATCAAAAGTTCTCGCAGTTCTCGTTTTTTTTATGGTTCTTGTTTGAACTTTTGGCTATATATATATATATATATATATATATATATATATATATATATATATATATATATATATATATATATATATATATATATATATATATATATATATATATATATAGGGGCAGGTCAATGGGGAAGTAACCAATCGGGGAAAGCAAAATTATTTTTTTTCATTTTTTTTTTGGAATTTTTTTTTCGGCATCAAGATCACACGAAAATATGAACATTTAGAAAAGATACTTCGTGATGAATGTTATTATTTAGGCGGGAAAACGATCGACAAAAATAACATTCAAGATAATATTGTTCGTGAAGAATGTGAACGTCTTTTTTTCATGTTTTGTGAAGTAAAATTTAGCCCGATTCAGAGTTTAGGGTTTAGGGTTTGGTGTTTTGGGTTTATTCCATAAACCCAAAACACCAAACCCCAAACCCTAAACTCTAAACCGTTCGTGTTAAAAACTCAATCTAAATCCTAAATCTAAACCCTAAATTTCTAGACCCTAATATCTAAACCCTATAAACCCTAATATCTAAACCTTAATATCTAAACCCTAATAGCTAAAACCTCAACATACGCTCGATTTACACGATAATTGTTATATATTACTTCTTCGAGCGTTCTCCCGCCAAAACAAAAACATTTATCACAAAGTATCTTTATTAAATGTTCATATTTTCATCCCATCTATAATGTTCGTGAACAAAGTTTTTTCAAAAAACGAAAAAAAAGTTTTTGCTTCCCCCGCTTCCCCCCGATTGGTTACTTCCCTCTTGATCCTACCACTATATAGGGGCAGGATCAATGGGGAAGTAACCAATCGGGTGGAAGCGGGGGGAAGCAAATTTTATTTTTTTTTCCGTTTTTTTTTGGAACTTTTTTTTTCCGGCATCAAGATCAAACGAAAATATGAACATTTATAAGAGACACTTCGTGATGAATGTTATTATTTAGGCGTGAAAACGATCGACAAAAATAACATTCAAGATAATATTGTTCGTGAAGAATATGAACGCTTTTTTTCTTCATGTTTTGTGAAGTAAAATTTAGCCCGATTTAGAGTTTAGGGTTTAGGGTTTGGTGTTTTGGATTTATTCCATAAACCCAAAACACCAAACCCTAAACCCTAAACCCTAAACCCTAAACTCTAAACCGTTCGTGTTAAAAACTCAATCTAAATCCTAAATCTAAACCCTAAATCCAAACCCTAAACCCTAATATCTAAACCCTATAAACCCTAATATCTAAACCCCAATAGCTAAAACCTCAATATACGCTCGAAAAACACGATAATTGTTATATATTACTTCTTCGAACGTTTTCCCGCCAAAATAAAAACATTTATCACAAAGTGTCTCTACTAAATGTTCATATTTTCATCTCATCTATAATGTTCGTGAACAAAGTTTTTTCAAAAAACGGAAAAAAAAAAGTTTTTACTTCCCCCCGCTTCCCCCGATTGGTTACTTCCCTCTTGATCCTACCACTATATATATATATATATATATATATATATATATATATATATATATATATATATGGGCAGGATCAATGGGGAAGTAACCAATCGGGGGGAAGCAAATTTTTTTTTTCATTTTTTTGGAATTTTTTTTTTCCAGCATCAAGATCACACGAAAATATGAACATTTAGAAGAGACACTTCGTGATGAATGTTATTATTTAGGCGGGAAAACGATCGACAAAAATAACATTCAAGATAATATTGTTCGTGAAGAATATGAACGTTTTTTTTTCTTCATGTTTTGTGTGACGACCCGTAAATTTCCGACCAAATTTAAACCTAGTCTTTATATGATTTCGATATGATAAGCAAAGTCTATTAAATGGAGTCTCAAAAATTTTGAACCGTTTACATAGGTTCATTTAAACCCTTGACTGTTTCCAAAGATTCGCGAAAAATCATTTATAAATAGGTATATGTATATGAATATATGTGTAGATATATATATATATATATATATATATATATATATATATATATATATATATATATATATATATATATATATATATATATATATAAATGATAACATGATAACTTGAGTTACATTAATAAAATATTATACAATTTAGTTCTGGAAGTAAAAATATAAGATAATTTATGATATACAATAAAAATTTGATATTGAAAACAAAATTATATATAGTAGTTTGGATATATATATATGATATCGATACATAACTATTACTATATGAATATTGTTAAATGTTTAGATATTAAATATATAATGTATATTATATAAATATGAAATATTACAAAACTAATAATATATATGTAATTTCAAATTAAAATATAAGAATTATAATGAAATTGTTATTATTACATTCAATATTAAAATAACTAGTAATATTAATACTAATATCAGTACTATGAACATTTTTATATATATATGAAATTGGATACAATTAATTTTTTATATATAACCATTATTATTATTATTATTGACATATTAACTAAATTATTGATATTAAGATATCTATTAATAACAGTATTTTGGATAATATTATTAAGATATTTTATTAGTAATATTATTAACAGTATAATCTTAATTTCTATAAATATAAAAAGAAAATAAATATAAATATATAAAAAGCAAGATCATTCGATATCTGATATCTATATCTGTTATGTATGTCTTTTTCTTTCTTTCTCCTGTTTCCCTTTTTCGTTTTTCTTCCCCTATCTGTGATTTTCTGTCGCCCCAATAATACATACAAAACATAGCTACTCGATTATTGCTGTAATATAAAGCAGGTGCTGGTACGTTCATAGTTCTGTTATTCTTGAAATCAAAAAGACAATCACAGCAGCAACTCTTTTATTTTTTTTCTTCTTCATAAACCCTTTTTAATTCATAATCCATTTTCGAATAAACACAAAAATATAAAAGTGCAGTTAGGTTAGAAATCAATTAATCAATCTTTCTGCAAAATATCATTTTTCAATTCGTTAAATCAAAGAGGAATTTCGAAGTCAAAGTTTTTGTGATTAAAAGTCAACTTTTGTTCTTCAAGCAAATTTGAAATTTCTGTTATGTTTCAAGTACAATTGATGAATTAGAAAGATTAAAGAAAATGTTTAGCAACTATTTCATGTTATAAACTTTGTCCAGATAATTCTCAATTACAAAAATCAATTTTTTTTTCTAAAAAGGCCTACGACGAACAGCTCAGGCTGTGTTTTTTTTTTATTTTTTTTTATTTTTTCTAATAATACAAACATGGATGTTGTTTGTTTATAACTAAATCGAAGTATCAAAAATCGCTGTTGTAATGGTTTGAAAATGGCCTTGGTCGGTTAAAGTTTTATAGAGAAGAAGATGAGAGAAGAACTAGACAATAAGAGTTATAATTAAATGTGTTGGGATTATTTCAGAAAAGCAATGAATGGAAGGGTGGTCTTGGGTGTTTGCGTTAAACGGGAGGTCGCGGGTTCGAGTCCCGTTGGTGACTGTTTTTTTTTTAAAAACCATTGTTTGAGGTATAAATTCTATTATTATTATTATTATTATTATTATTATTATTATTATTATTATTATTATTATTATTATTATTATTATTATTATTATTATTATTATTATTATTAAATGCTATTATGACTAGAAATATAGTTATTATTATTCTTATTATTACTAATAAAGGTTACCGTACATTATTGTTAACATAATTAAAATTACAAGTATGATTATTAGGTATAAGTAAAGTTAATATAATTACGATAAATATATTATTTTTATTAGGATTATTATTATTAGTATTATCATTAAGGTTATTGTCGGTATTACTAATATGATTGAAAACTATCATTATTATTAGTATCATTATTAGTATGGAATTGATTAATAAGATTATTGTCATTACAAACCTTTGTATTAATATTAACATTTTTGTTATTATCATTAACATTAGTATTATTATTATAAGTAGTATTAATTATATTATCATTATTATTATTAAAATGATTATTATATTTAGAATTGTAATTATTAAAAATTCGTATTTTTACAACTATATTATGGGAATCATTTTTAGGAAAACTATCATTTTATCATTTTTACATCTAATTATTAGTATTACTATCTTTACTTTAGTAATATTATAATTATTAATTTTACAAACAAAAGAGAATTATATATCAAAAGTATATTACATACTATATTTTATATGAAATATTATTAACTATAAATATTTTATATGAAATATTATTAACTATAACAATAACAAGTATTATAAGTAATAATATAAACACAATATATAATATAAATATTAATTTTAAAATATTATATATACATAATAATAAGTTACCATTTAACGATATATTATAATAAGTGTATATACAACTTTGTTCGATTACAATTATATGTGTTAATATATATACAAATGATATAGGTTTGTGAATCCGAGACCAACCCTACACTTGTTAAATGACGTCATATGTATTTTTACTATAAAATAAAGTATGGTGAGTTTCATTTGCTCCCTTTTTAATTGCTTTTGCAATATATAATTTTGGGCTGAGAATACATGCGCTGCTTTTATAAATGCTTTAGGAAATAGAGACAAGTGATTAAAAATGATATTCTGCGGATTGATGTGCTGGGTAATTTAGTTACATGTTATAAGAGCATGTAAGCGCGAATCCTAAAGATAGATCTATCGGGCTTAACACCCCCATCCTGTAGGCTGCACTAGACATAAGAGCTAGTGGGCGGATGTTTAGTACTTGGAGGATTATTTATACACTTGCGAGTGTACGTATCCATCTTTGCGAAGATGACTTATTATATTATTGTTAAAGTTGGTTATTGAGGCCTCAACTTAAGCAGAACGGTTCTATACACTTGCGAGTGTACATATATTTATAAACGGAAATCTTGTGGTCTATTAATATATTGAAATGATTGTTATAATAAACCTATGAACTCACCAACCTTTTGGTTGACACTTTAAAGCATGTTTATTCTCAGGTATGAAAGAAATCTTCCGCTGTGCATTTACTCATATTAAAGATATTACTTGGAGTCATTCATGGCATATTTAGGTCAGTACCTCGCAATGGGACCAGATGTTGAAAACTTCGTCCAGGTGGATTAGGACGGGTTATCACAGTTGGTATCAGAGCGGTGGTCTTAGCGAACCAGGTCTTGCATTAGTGTGTCTAACTGATAGTTGTTTAGATGCATTAGTAGGTCTGGACTTCGACATTGTCTGCATGTCAAAAGTTTTGCTTATCATTTAGTGTCAAAAATTATTTGCTTATCATCCTTAAAGTCTAGACACGTCTCACTGCCTCTATTGCATAGACAGTGTTTAGATAAATTCATATCTTAGCGTATCTGTTATTGTTACCTTTGTCTGACAGCTTCCGTAGATTCCTCCGTAACTTATGGGATTTTAGTATTATATATGCATATGTAAATTATGTATTGTAGGGTACTAATCTACATCCTATAATCTATTTCTGATATAAAATCCTTCATCTGATCGTACGAGGTGAATCCCTCAACTAGTTCGAGTCCCTCAGATTCCGGTAGCTATTCCGATAGTTATTCCGACAGCTATTCCGACATGGATATTCACCTAAGCTCCGAAAGCAGTGTAAACGAAATGGATCAACCAACTAGTCATCTTCAATTCATTTGATGGGTTCGTAGTCTACTTAATCATTGGAGACAAGAAGAAGCGATCCCTTTCATCCGCCATATTGTCCTCTGGGCGAAGAACCTGAAACATTCACCGGCGAACCAATCCGAAATACCATTTTCACTCTCATTTCCCGAATATCTCGCCACGATTATATTTTATCTAAAATTCTAAACCTTATTCACCCGCTTGTTCCGACCGATAATCATCTCGGAGTAATGGAAGAAGTCAATGAGATTCGCGCTCGAGTAATAAATTTGGAGAATATGGTGCAATACTTACCAGCTTCAACAACAACATCGACACCAACAGTACCACCAACATCAATACCAGTATCACCAACAACCCAAGTTTCAACATCACACGCCTCAACATCTCATTATGTACCTCGAGTATAATCAACATTCTACATATCGTTCTACATTATTTATCTTCGTTCGATATGACGATTATGTAATCTCTAATGTTTTAGAGATTATATATTCTTGTTCTAATGGTAAATCAAATGAGTTTAATATCATATTAACTCATTAAATCCATGATTACATCTGAAGAGAATATATATGTAAGTATAGTTTCATAAAGATTGTAATTAAAAATTCTTTTGTACAAACGATTAATGGTGAAAATATTTTAACGGGTAGGTAATACCCGAGAAATATTTAGATTTCACATTAATAAGTTACACTGTACATTCTTCGAATCTGATTCAACAGTCATTTACTATCCTACTTACAACCACCGAAATACATATCCGTTCACCGCAGAATAACTATTTTCACTCAATTTCGTAATTGGATTTTGGCATATCAGAATCCAACAAGTGGCATAATGAAGAAAACATTGGACAAAATAAAATTTTTTAGAAACAAACAATTTAACTATGAGAAGAATTTTGTTAAGAATCCACGCTAACTGTTCTTAGCTAACTGTTAATTCCGTATTACATTTTATTTATCGCAATTTCAATTCTCGCAATTTTATTATATTGTCATTTAATTTCTGTATTTATTTTACGCACTTTAAATATCGGGACACGCATACAAGGTTTTGACATATCATATCGACGCATCTATATATATTATTTGGAATCACCATAGACACTCTATATGCTGTAATGTTCGAGTTCGTTATACAGGGTTGAGGATGATTCTTAAATAATATATATACTTTGAGTTGTGATCGAGTCTGAGACATGTACACGGGTCATGATACATATTAATTAATTCGAATATTATATATTAAATTATTGAACTGCTAACTGTGGACTATCAACTGTGGACTACCAATATTGGACAATTAAAATGAATTAAAATAATGATTATAACATATGAATCAAACAATTCTTCAAGTTTGCCACTTGATTTCATCTTAAACCTCATGAGTATCTTGACAGTTCCAATCTGCGTTCAAACCTTTCATGATTCTTGAAAATACCTCAATTGAGAGGATGAACCAACCGCAATTCATCTACGGAAGAAAAGATTGATGCATATAGCTATGCACCTGAAAAACACTCGGAACCTGAGTAAACGTTTCGCACGTATTTGTGCTAGCTCCTTTGGCGTTGTTATTACCGAAAATAACTTTACAATTCCTTTCCAAAGTAGCAAATTTTGTCACAACTCCAGAAAGACAACTTCGACTTTTCGTTCAAAACAACTTTATTATAACCTTGATATATATGTGTACTCTTTTATTGTTACTAGGGAACCTTTTATATTCCACCATACTACCATCAGCGTTTAATCATCTAAAAACACAATTCTCCTGAAATCGCCTCGGATTGATAACCAATGATTCAGATATCGTAGCATTAAATTCAGAGGAAATAGAAAAATGGTAGATGGTCTAAACGGTCAAAAGTTTGATGATAAAGAAAGGAGTGTTAGGAACGCTCGATAGAAAATTTGGTCCTGAAAAACAGATTGAGCTAACTATGAAGGAGACTACGGGCAAATACAAGGACCAAACCCTATATTCAAAGAATCCAGGTAATTCTGGATCTGATAACATCTTTAGAGAATATCTTGCTCCAAAGTCATGTTAACATCTTGCGGAAAATTCTTCTTCATCAATCTTCGAACTTAGAAATTCTAAGATATCATCATAAATATCTTCGATATTTCTGAGGATATTTTCATAAATATTCTTGTCCGAAATTATCTACCTCTTCGTGCTTTCTGTATTTCATTATATTGGAAACTTCTGTAAAATCTAAGTATAATTTATGAATGAATTGTGGAGAAGTGTTAGGAATTGAAGCATGGGTTAGTATAATATAATGATGCTTGGCCAACATGATTATATTACAGTAAGTCATGTTGAATTTCTAATATATGATTAATATATAGTTTAAATATCGTCGTTTTATATTTTTAAATATTTTTAAAAGATTTATTAGAGTAAATAATATAATTTATTTATTAATAAATAAATAAAATTTTATATTAAATTTATATAATAAAATATACTTTTATATATATTAAGTAATAAAATTTATAGGGTTCATTTAATATCATAAAGATAATATGATAAGTATTATTAAAGTAAGTTATTACACGTAGTAAAATATGTTTGTATCACATATTTATTTGATAAAATAATATCTATAATGATAGTAAGTAAAAGTTGTATTATTTTGTAATAATAATTATTATTATAAAAATATCAATATTTATAATTACTAAGATGACATTATGATAAAACGATAATTCTAATTATGATAACTTTAATATTTACGATAATTTTTAATATTATCTTTAAAATAATAATTCTATTTAAAATAATAATAATAATAATGATATTTTATAGTAACAATGACATTTCTATTAAAATGATAATTTTTGTTAAAATGATAGTTTTAATACTAACGATACTTTTAATAATAATAGTAATGATAAAAATAATAAGAACGATAATTTTATCTAAATCATTATCTTATAATATTTTAATTTCATCATGATACTCTTACTCATTATTTCCTAATCGTTTCGTTTAATAGCTTTTAATCGTCTTTTATATCGTGTTCATAATAATGATAATAATAGTAATCAAAATAATTAGGTGTTACAAATATTTGTTTTTATTTACACTAATATTAATAATGATAGTTACTATAACATTATTAACGATAATACTAATAATTATCTTAATGATAATATAGTAATAATAATAATAACAATAACCATTTTTAAATAATGATATATATATTAATAATGATAATAATAATAATAATACTAATAATAATAATAATAATAATAATAATAATAATAATAATAATAATAATAATAATAATAATAATAATAATAATAATAATAATAATAATAATAATAATAATAATAATAATAATAATACTAATTATAACTTTAACGATAATAACGATAGTAATAATAAAAAAATAACAATTTTTAATGATAAATCCCTTTTATTGATAAAGATAATAATAATGATAATAATAAGATAAAACTAGAACAACAATAAAAACGACGATAATAATAATCATTTTTAATAAAAATATCGAAAATTCAATTGATTATAACTTCTAATCCGTTCATCGAAACCATTCGATATCTAAAGGAAAAGTTCTTAATTTTTTGCTAGCTTTCCAAGGACATGCATATCTTATACCTTATCTCAACCGCAAGTGTAACTAATTCAAGATTCAACCTAACCTGTCTAAGGGCAATATCAAAAGTACAAGCATGCATAATCCTAAATACTCGAGCACTAGTCAGGGATACACTATTAGTATGTAAAAGATAAATTATGAGTACTCACGTATCAATATTGAGATTCAATATTGCAGGAAAGGTACGTAGACGCAACGGAAATGATAAACACTATATTGACCTCACGAGCATACCCATGAACCATACTCAATCACCTCCATAGCTATAACCCATAATTTCCTTAATCCTATCCTACTCGAAAAACAATTTCGAAATCACTCGGACAGCACTCCGTCGTAATATTTTATGTATACTAATAATATCTTGAAATAATACGGAGTAAATATATATATGTAAATCGATTGAGAGAGTTTAGAGAAAAATATTTTCAAGTTTCTATGAAATAATGAAACCTATTGAATTCTATTTATAATAGATTTTTAAATTATTAAAGTGAATTATTAAAGTATGAATTATTAAAGTAAATTATTAAAGTATGAATTATTAAAGTAAATTATTAAAGTGAATTATTAAAGTATGAATTATTAAAGTGAATTATTAAAGTATGAATTATTAAAGTGAATTATTAAAGTTAAAGTAAAGTAAAAATAAAGTAAAGGTAAAGTTTAAGTATAGTAAAAGTATAAAACTATGTACGTATAATACGTGTATAAATATATATAATATTAATTTAAATCGTTATATATATTTAATAAAATAAAATATAAATATCGTTATCTTTATCATACTAGTTAAGTAATGAGTTGTCAAGAGTGGTTCTAGATATTTATAAAAGTTATATACGTTTTAATAATAAAGTTCTTTTTAAACTGAAAACGTTTTTGTACGTTTGAAACTAAATAGATCAATCGAGTCTTTATGAGATTCAATCTTCCACTATCCTTTGTCTAGTTCTCAATGATTGACAATTTGTTCTTATTTATAAATCACTTTACCATTTTTCGAATATTGTTAAAATGGAAAGATTTCTCAAATCAACGTGGGCCTTTCAACAGAGACTTGTAATCATAATTCAATATATCTGATAATTCAATCATTTGATCTTATCTTCTAATTCCATTGATAAACATTTTGAAACAGATACAATCATATAAAGTATTTAATCTAATATTTTGTTTACGTTTCAAGTTATAATATATATACACATATACATATATAATCATATTCGTTTAATGGTTCGTGAATCGTTGGAACTTGGTTGAAGTTGAATGAATGTATGAACATAGTTTAAAATTCTTGAAATTTAACTTAACAAATATTGCTTATCGTGTCTGAAACATATAAAGATTAAAGTTTAAATTTGGTTAGAAATTTCCGGGTTGTCACACATGCAACAGTGGAAGCTCTTAATAATCACCTGAGAATAAACATGCTTAAAAGTCAACAAAAATGTTGGTGAGTTATAGGTTTAACCTATATATTTATCAAATCGTAATAATAGACCACAAGATTTCCATTTCCATTTTTCAATAACATGCGAACTGCATAAAAACCATTCATATGTTGAACACCTGGTAATCGACATTAACAAAATGCATATAGAATATCCCCAAAACAGAAATCCATCTGTATTAATAACTCGAAGTACTAAAGCATACCATTTTCCAGTATGGGGGAAGTTAGTGCCCGTAGATCTACCTTTAGGATTCGCGTCAATTAAGGTGTCTGTTCCCTAATTCTTAGGTTACCAAGTTAAAAGGGTGATATTCGGTATTCATAATCCAACATAGAATGTAATTTCAAGTACTTGTGTCTATTTTGTAAAACATTTACAAAACTGCATGTATTCTCATCCCAAAATATTAGATAGTAAAAATGGGACTATAACTCACTTTCACAGGTTATCACTTCGTCGAAAAATAACACTTGGCCACTGGTCGATACACGAACCTATAACAAATATGTATATATATATATATCAAAGTATGATCGAAATATAATAATACCATATTTTATTATGTTTTAACGATTTAAGTTTGTTAAGTTGATAGTCCAACGTTTGTAATCTACAAATAATTGTCCACAGTTAGTAGTACAGAAATAAATCAATATATATTATCTCGAATCAATCCGCGACCCAGTGCATACAAATCTCAGACTCGATCACAACTCAAAGTATATATATTATTTTGGAATCAACCTCAACCCTGTATAGCTAACTCGATCATTACCGCATATAGAGTGTCTATGGTTGTTCCAAATAATATATATATATATATATATGACGTCAATATGATATGTCAAAACATTGCATACGTGTCTATGGTCTATCAAGGTTACATAATATGTTAGAGTACATGTATAATACAATATAAGTTAGTTAAGTTATGGTTAGTATAGATTTGTTACAAATTTCACGTAGATACAACAAGAAAAATTATCCAATTTTGTTTTACCCATAACTTCTTCGTTTTAAATCCGTTTTGAGTGATTCAAGTTGCTATGGTTTCATAATGAACTGAAATTTATGAAACTAAACAGAAAAAGTATAAGTTTATAGTCAAAAATACAGGTTACAAGTCAATTTTGTAAGAGGTAGTCATTTCAGTCGAAAGAACGACGTCTTGATGACCATTTTGAAAAACATACTTCCACTTTGAGTTTAACCATGATTTTTGGATATAGTTTCATGTTCATAAGAAAAATCATTTTCCCAGAAGAACAACTTTTAAATCAAAGTTTATCATAGTTTTTAATTATCTAACCCAAAACAGCCCCCGGTTTCACTACGACGGCGTATGTCCGGTTTTACGGTGTTCTTCATGTTTCCAAGTTTTAAATCATTAAGTTAGTGAGCTCTTCATATGGAGGTCGAGGAAAAAACGTATCCCAACTTTGATTGAGCTCGACAAGTGTGGGATTGATCTTCACTCAGTCCGTTGCCTTCTTTGTAACGATGGGGTGGAATCGGTTGACCATGGCTTGCTCTTTTGTAAAAAAGTCTTCGATATTTGGGAAAAGGTATTCAAATGGTGGGGATTTAGTGTGTTTTCGTCGGCTAGTTTGTGTGAGATCCTTCAAGGCTCTACAATCGGGAATATGTCGGATTTAGGTTTCAAGATTTGGCAAGCGGTTCTTTGGTCGTGTTGTTATCTAATATGGTGGAACCGGAACCAAGTGGTCTTTAATAAAAAAGGTTGGACAACCCCGATAGCATTATGTGAGATTCAACTCAAGGCTTTCGAGTGGATTGGGAAAAGAAGCAAGTCACTTCATCTTGATTGGCATACTTGGCTACACAATCCTCAATCTTTTGTTATGTAAATTTCGTGCTTAGATGTATGTTGGCTTAACGGCTTGTTTAGTTAACATAAAACCCTCGAGATGTACATTGTGATTGATTTATTAATATAATTTGTTGCTTTTCGAAAAAAAAGAAAATGGAATCACAACTTAACTGACTTGACTCTTTCAACGGATAATAAACTAAGTAAATAAAACAAATCTGGATTATATTCTATCACAAAGTAGTTGGACATGAACATGAAGTTTAATATACAAAGCAATAATGGAACGAAATCCTGATCCCTGCTACCTTGTATGTCGAAAATAGAAGCATAACCATTGATTGGAGTAATGACAGTCTATAACGAGTCTTGTTGAGTACCAACCTTCATCTTCATTGTTGAAGCAAGGCGGGGTTAAAAACTTGAAATCTTGATTTAGACTATCAATAATTATAATTAATCCACCTTTATAGAAAGAAGTCAAACTATTTTTTCATTTTAACCTAGACACTTTTCTATATTCACCGATGCCACTCTGAAAAATGCCGAGTGAATTTCTTCCAAAGTTTTAAGGACTGTTTTCGAACTTTAAAAAAAAAACAATTAATAAATATTGATACGTCCAAGCACAATTCTAATTAAGGTTAATTACCTCCAATAGATGGATTGGGGAAGTTACTGGAGAGATTCTATAGAGAGCTACTTTGCATTTAAGGGGTATTTTTTGTTCATATTACAATTATGATTCTACAAAAAAATTATATAAATTTAAAGAAAGATGTTATATACAAACCAATATCTGTTGAGAAAAGTGACACCGAATTATAGCAAACCGCTAGTAATAAATGAAATAGCGACAATAAAGAGACACCGAGATTTAACGTGGAAAACCCCAATAGGGTAAAAACCACGGGCAAGGAAAGAAACGTTTCACTAATAAGAATAATAGAAATTACACTTTTCTCTAATTACAAGGATAAGCACTAATTTTTATATCTCTTGTAATTAGGAGATTAATACTCACTAACTCTCTATTTAACTCTTTTAGTATACAATGGAGAATGTGTTTTTGGATGATGAAATGAGCATAAGTTAGAGCTCTATTTATACTACTAAAAATTGGGGGTTGGTCAATATGAAGATGAAAGCCTTCATTTGAATAGTATGGCCTCAAAATAAATGTGTTAATTGACCACGTGAACTCTACCATCCAAGTTTAATATTCAACAATATCTATAGAAGCCAACTTCTATAATGGTTTTTATGTATTCCAAAATAAATAAAGAAGGCAAATATGTGGATGTGTAACCAATTTATTTTGGCGCATTTTTCTTATTTTTTCTTTGGTGCAAGCGACATTCTTTGGCTTCATCCGTTACCAATCAATCAAGTTTTTAATATTATACAATCAATCGAAATTTCCAACCCTGCTATAAAATGGTACTCATCATACAGAATATAACACACAAGTTAACCCAAAAAAAACACACAGGCAAAAACCATTACCAATTTTAGCCCAAAAAAATAATATCCTCTATCAATGGGATCAAAATCATACGATGAACTCCATGGAAGCACCAATTGGGCTGGCCTTCTTGACCCATTAGACTTCGAGCTACGTATTCTACTTGTCGGCTATGGTGATCTTTTATCAGCCACTAAAAGAGTATTCAATAACGACGAAGGGTCTAAGTACCAAGGCTACAGTTACTATAGCAAAACTGTGTTTTTCAAAAAAGCAATGCTCCCATCCGCTGATTCTAAATACCAAGTTGCTTACTTTATCTACGCCACTTCTCCTGGGGACGCTGTTCTGTCTCTGCTTTCTCCTGGTATGTCTCGTGATGGTAGCGAATTTGAGACAAACTGGATGGGGTATATAGCTGTGTCTAATGACGATTATAGTAAGTCAATTGGTCGTCGTGAAATATGCATGGTGTGGCGTGGGACCGCTAGAACTTACGAGTGGAATCAAGACGTCTTTGGTGCAATGCCAGTATCAGCCGAGCCACTACTCCCTGGTGCCGACGTAACAGGTGGATTAACCCTCCAAAGTTTCTAATCAATACATCTTTACAAGTTTGATAAAACATAATGATTTAGCGTTGAATAATTCAAAAGTTTTGATTAAACTTAGAGTGTCTTTTTTTATCTTTTAATGGAATGGTTCAACGCCCAATGTTGTCAGTGGCAGATCTTATTGTTACCCAAGGGGTTATCCGTGTCATCTGGATTTTAACGGAATAAAAAATTTTACACCAAACTTTTTTTTTTTTTTTGACAAAAAAATAAGGTTTTTTTTAGTGTTTACCCCCTGTCACTAGTTTCACCCCCTCTTTAGTGTAGTCAGACTCAAGTTCCGCCACTGAATGTTGTACCATTCAGTATTCAATGCGTTTGTTTCTGACACCTAAACGACTAGATGATGCTAAATGGTTCATATATTCAGTGTTGAACCATCAGAACTGAGATAGTCTTTTAACCACTAAGCACATAAATTTTATCAATATTCTCTTTAAATTATATCAAGAACACTTATTAAACAACTATATTCTAGTTATTATTGATATAATGGTTAATAAAGTAATTTTGCATCATTAACATTGGTCATTCAAAATGATTATCAAACAGCTTATCATCATTCAGATCCAAACTCATTTAGAACATTTGAATCATTCAGATTATGAACAATTCGTCGCTTAACCATTCAGTTTTATCAAACGCACCCTATAGTTTTGAATATCGATAACCTGTTTCAGTAAAATAATGTAAATTTAGTACAATAATATTATTTCAACCCCTTTTAAGTACATAGATTTGGGCTCTAATACTTTGATTGGATGCAGGGGCTAATACACCACAAGCCATGGGAGGATGGCTTACAATTTACACCACTAATGACCCAAACTCTGAACTCGTCAAATCAAGTGCACGCACACAACTCACAGAAAACATCAAGAAACTACTTGAAAAGTACAAAGATGAAAAAGTAAGCATAACATGCACAGGACACAGTCTTGGTGCATGTTTAGCAACTTTATCGGCTTTTGACATCGCCAGAAACATTGTGACACCTGATATAAACGTATCAGCTTTCATTTTTGAATGTCCACAAGTCGGAAATCAATCATTCAAAGATGAAATTGAAAAACTTCGGAACCTTAAGGTACTTAGGGTTAAGAATGATCGTGATGTAATCCCATTTTGGCCAAGTAAGATAGTGAAATGGGTTGAAGAACACATATGGGTGATCCTACCAAGTGAATTACTTGTGTATGTTGATGTTGGTGTTGAATTATGGATCGATAGCAATAAATCACCTTACTTGAAAGAGGAAAATCCAATAGATGGTATGTTACATCCAATGGTTTTTCATAATTTGCAATGTGTATTGCATACTTTGAGTGGTTGGAATGGGAAAGAAGGTGAGTTTGATTGGAGTTTAATGAAGAGAAGTTTAGGGTTGGTTAATTTGTCAAATGATTTTTTGAAAGAAGAGTATAAAATACCAGCGAATTGGTGGGCTGTAACGAATAAAGGAATGGTGCTTAGTGATGATGGTGATTGGGTTTTATCACCATTGGATCCTAAAGATCACGATCTTCCGGTTTACTAGTTTTATTATCCATGAGTTATATGATTTACGTCTCTCATGTTGTGTGTGTGAAATAAGTGAACTTGATATAAAAGTTCAATTCGTTTGTGTGTTTCCTTAAAATAAGTGAACTTCTTATAAGAGGTCAATTTGTTTGTGTGTTTACTGTTCGGTTCAAGTGTCAACCCAACCCAGTAAGCACTATCATATAGGGTTGTAAGTGTGTTTTGTTGTATGTTTATGTATAATATTTTTGTACTAATTCAAGTTTTAGTGTTTAATATTTGCCTAATAACTTGCTTGCTTATCAAATCTAATTCGAGTCCGCGTTTTAATTAAATGGATGAAGTTGTTAGACATATTAGTTAGGCCCAAGTCCAATATGTAAGAAACTTTAAACATCTAAACCCTAATGGACCCAAGCTCACATATTGGACTTGGACCTAACTAATAACTAATATGTTTAACACTCTCCACTATTCGAGCAGCGAAATCGTGAAAGCTTGAACTTGGGTCTAACTAATATGTCTAACACGCTTTCGGCCAACTAAGTCTCGGGATCAGACCCGCTCTCTGATACCATGTTAAATAATTGAACCCCGTAAATATTTTTGATAATAGTAGATATTGAGATATGGAAACATTAAACAAAAGGAAAGAAATCGGATGTCTTCGGAATCAAGTTTAACTTGTGGAGCAAGTATCTAGTTTATGGAAAGTTCTTTAGTTTGAAGGTCAAGACGCTTTAGTTTGAAGGTCAAGACGCGAGAAGGAAAGTTCCAAGAAGCTGTCTGGAAGAATCTCACGATTGCGAGGGAAGTTTCTAGGTCGCGAAGACTGGCTTGGCCAGCAAATTGTTTCCTTATTTCGTTTTGCATTATAAATAGACCCCTAGCCTCATTGTAATTGTGTGCACGAAAAATATAGTGAAAAATCTCTGGCCCGTAGAGTAAACCCTTCTCCGTGTTTTGGAGTTGGGATATAACCACGTTAAATCCCGTGTCATTTATCTTTATCGTTTCATGCTTTATATTAATCGTTTGTCATTCGTGAGTTTAGTGATTATGATCAATCACTTGTCACGTTGGGTCCTACAATTCCTAACTGTAAATAGTATTTATAGAGTATAACAAAACTTAAACGTCTAAACCCTAATGGACCCGAACCCAAATATTGGACTTGGGCCTAACTATTATGTCTAACAGAAGTAACTACCTATATCACTGCTTTGCAGATTGACTTTCATAGATTGTATTAAAAAAAAAAAAAAAAAAAAAAAAAAAACTTTACAATAAGAGGTTTGAGTCATATTTTTCATCATAACTCAAATTCATGACACAAAAACAGATTCATCACTAACATAAGAGCATCATCTTTTCTTTAAACATCATAATGCTCCTTTAACTAGCAGCTTCTGCTTCTCTTTCTCATCACAAATGAAGTTCGATAAACTGTTCCTCCGTATTGTTTTCTGTATCAATAGTTTACCAAGGCAGTAACAGAAATGTTGTAACATCTTTTATTAGATTTTGTGCCAACCAATTAATCTATTGAGTTTTAGAACAAGTTAAATAATCAATCTAAGAATATCACCTCATAAACTTCTGAGTTGATTAATGACACTGCCTTGGCAACGTGTGACGCGAGTCCATATATGTTGACTACTCCTTCTGAATGTGAACCACCTTTTTCGATCTGAACATTCAACATTTATAATAAGCAGGTATGAACAGAGACAATTATATATTGTTCTAATACACTCTCGTTTAAAGATATGAGCCGTTTTGATCCGAACCCAACCCGACCCGCCCCGCCCACTTTGGCAGCCTTATATATCAAGATGGGCAAATGAAATGACTAACCTCAATCCATGTACTAGATAAAGTTTCAATTGACATGATATGATTGACTTTATCTTCCATCAGAAGCTCAATATGTAAACATAAAACAGATAAGAACATAATAGAACAACAAAATAACAAACAACGGTTTACGAGTATAATTTATCACCTTGTTCATGGGGATCTTCTTTTTGTAGTTTCCAACAGTTGGTGGCATTAAAATTATTGAGTAAACCGGGCAAAAATACTTCTGCATACATTTCACGAGATGTAAGTATACATAATATATATGCTATATGAATTTGCGGACATAGTCCAACGGTTCCCCCATGTCCTTTGAGTCATGGGATAGGGGATAAAGAGAGGTCATGCGTTCGATCCTTAGGATGAAATAATTTTCTTTAAACCAATCGAACACTAATAATGGTGGTATATATTGACCCTATAGGGAGGTTTTACCGGATTCGTTCACGGACCTTTACCCGGAACACTGCCCGAATGGATGTGTTCTCGGGTACCGTCGATCGGGTTCGGGTTTCCGTCCGAACGTGTGTGTTACGTGCAGATGATGAGGGTCGTTGATATAAATGATCTACTGATGTCAAAAAATCGCGGCTCAAAAAATATATATATATATATATATATATATATATATATATATATATATATATATATATATATATATATATATATATATATATAATCTCAAAAACACCCTGGAAATTTGAATATGATTAACCTGTAGAATTTTATCGAGGACGATTCGTTCACCAGTTGTCACTTGGTCAACTGTACCTGAAAACTCAATACACGATTGACCATCAGGAATAGTTTCAGGATTACACAATATCCAAATTTTGGATTCCGAGACTCTTTCATTGCTCTCCAGTTCTTCGAGTTTTACCCGAAAAGCTTTGAAAATCTGTGAATATATATATATATATATATATATATATATATATATATATATATATATATATATATATATAGAGGCGGGATCAATGGGGAAGTAACCAATCGGGAGGAAGCGGGGGAAGCAAAAAAAAAAAAAAATTCGTTTTTTTGGATTTTTTTTTTCAGGCATCAAGATCACACGAAAATATGAACATTTAAAAAGACACTTCGTGATGAATGTTATTACTTTGGCGGAAAAACGATCGACAAAAATAACATCCAAGATAATATTGTTCGTGAAGAATGTTAACGTTTTTTTTTCTTCATGTTTTGTGAAAGTAAAATTTAGCCCGATTTAGAGTTTAGGGTTTAGGGTTTGGTGTTTTGAGTTTATGGAATAAACCCAAAACACCAAACCCTAAACCCTAAACTCTAAACCGTTCGTGTTAAAAACTCAATCTAAATCCTAAATCTAAACCCTAAATCTAAACCCTAATATCTAAACCCTATAAACCCTAATATCTAAAACCTCAACATACACTCGAAAAACGCGATAATTGTTATATATTACTTCTTCGAGCGTTTTCCCGCCAAAATAAAAACATTTATCACAAAGTGTCTTTATTAAATGTTCATATTTTCATCCAATCTATAATGTTCGTGAACAAAGTTTTTTCAAAAAACAATAAAAAAAAATTGCTTCCCCCCGCTTCCCCCGATTGGTTACTTCCCTCTTGATCCTACCACTATATATATATATATATATATATATATATATATATATATATATATATATATATATATATATATATATATATATATATATATATATAGTGGTAGGATCAAGAGGGAAGTAACCATTCGGGGGGAAGCGGGGGGAAGCAAAAACTTTTTTTTTTCGTTTTTTGAAAAAACTTTGTTCACGAACATTATAGATGAGATGAAAATATGAACATTTAGTAGAGACACTTTGTGATAAATGTTTTTATTTTGACGGAAAAACGCTCGAAGAAGTAATATATAACAATTATCGTGTTTTTCGAGCGTATTTTGAGGTTTTAGCTATTGGGGTTTAGATATTAGGGTTTATAGGGTTTAGATATTAGGGTTTAGAAATTTAGGGTTTAGGGTTTAGATTTTAGGGTTTAGATTTAGGATTTAGATTGAGTTTTTAACACGAACGGTTTAGAGTTTAGGGTTTAGGGTTTAGGGTTTGGTGTTTTGGGTTTATTCCATAAACCCAAAACACCAAACCCTAAACCCTAAACTCTAAACCGTTCGTGTTAAAAACTCCATAAACCCAAAACACCAAACCCTAAACCCTAAACCCTAAACTCTAAACCGTTCGTGTTAAAAACTCAATCTAAACCCTAAAATCTAAACCCTAAACCCTAAATTTCTAAACCCTAATATCTAAACCCTAATATCTAAACCCCAATAGCTAAAACCTCAAAATACGCTCGAAAAACACGATAATTATTATATATTACTTCTTCGAGCGTTTTCCCGCCAAAATAAAAACATTTATCACAAAGTGTCTCTACTAAATGTTCATATTTTCATCTCATCTATAATGTTCGTGAACAAAGTTTTTTCAAAAAATGAAAAAAAAAAAAAAAATTTTGCTTCCCCCCGATTCCCCCCGAATGGTTACTTCCCTCTTGATCCTACCAATATATATATATATATATATATATATATATATATATATATATATATATATATATATATATATATATTACAATTACAAGTTATATTCATCAGTAATACAATGGTTCGGTATTTGAAGAAATAAACGTATATTTGACGTCACATCTTCTCTATATATTAAAGCATGGTGCTTATTATATAAGATAAAAAAAGGTTCGCTTACAAGAACCAATCGTATCCATACATCAGTTGTATATCACACAAATCTGATGGTGTAGATTTATCTACATTAAGAATACTCTCTTTCCTAACAAGATTTTGTGTAATTCACCAATATACCCCTATTATATCCACGCTCAACTCATCACTTACACTGACAAAATCCCAATCGAGTCATAAACCCTAACATCCCTAATCTCCCAGATCCTCATCAATCAATTAATTCGTAGAATTTTATTATACATGTCACGATTACACATACACAAAATCCAATCGATACATAAACCCTAAAATTCCTATTCTCCCAAATCCTCATCAATTTAATTGGTACATTTAATTATTTATACAGGTCACGAATTTCAGAACCATTACAGTATTCTATTATTTGATATCCGACGAATCTGTACACCATGAATCAATTTCGTATTACAGAATTACAACTTCGAGCATTCATATTCAGCAATTCGGTTTTAGGGTTACAGCTCTCCAGTCATTGTATATATCCAGACGCAACAATTACAGCGTATAATCTTCCAACTTGTCAACATGAACCAAAGAATCAGTGTAAATATCCAAATTTATTTTACATGTCAGGTTTGTATGTTACAATTAACGAAAAAAAATTGTTTATTGTTTTGTTCAATTAAATAAATTATTATTAACTTATAAATACATTATTAATTATAAATTCTAATTATAAGTGTTAATGTTATAGTTAATGTTATGTTATGAACTTATTTATATAGTGTATTAATTTAATAGTATACTAAATACTAAATAAACTTATAAATACATTATTATTAATTATAAATTCTAATTATAAGTGTTAATGTTATGTTTTTGTTATGTTATGAACTTATTTATATAGTGTATTAATTTAATAGTATACTAAAAGTAAATACTAAATAGTAATACGTGCAGTTATATATCCAATTATATGTTTCATGAAACTGGGCAGTTAACTTCTTCAAACAATATTCCCTCCATTACTAAAATTTCGAAATTAAATTTGATACTTCCTTACACTATGTGCAGTTATTTCCCTCTAAAGTAACTGCCCAGTAATTATAAGCCCTATATAAGTATTCAACATCAGATTACTTACAAAATCATAACATCTCATACACATTTTTCTGTCTACCAATGGCAGACGTTGCTGAATTCACCCCTTTGAACCAACTCAACAATGAGATGCCACACAGTCGAGTTCATGTCAAGGTTTTTGTCAATTGGAAAAAGACCTATTTCAACAATCCTCACTCTGCAATGGCGATCGAGTTGATCTTGATCGACTTTAAGGTATGCATTACTTGTATTCATGTTTAAAATTGTATCTTTTACTAATTTTTTCGTTTACTTTGTTTATGTTTGAAATAATGTTTACATGTTTATGCTATTATCCTTTATGTTTTGTATGACTCATGTTTGTTATTAGTGTATTGTAATTTTGTTTTTTTCAATTAAGCTGCCTTTTCTTTCCATTTTATGTCTTACACTTTCTCATTATAAAAATTTAGAGTAATAAGATACGTGCTACAATTACCAAAAACCTGATTCCGTTTTACGAGCACACCTTTCAAGAAGGACGTTTCTTTAATTTAGCCAATTTTGGTGTTGTTGAGTGTGATGACAAGGTGATGCTTGTCAATCATAAGTGGAAGATTCTTATGTACCGAACAAGCTCGGTTGTAACTTGTCCATCATTTGAGCTACAACATGATGGCTACCAAACTGTTCCTTTTGGTCATATTACTGAGTGGAAGATCAACACGACCCAAGTTTTTGGTACATATTTATATTACATTACTATTTCTTATAACTTAAGTGAATTTTTTTTTAACTGATGTTACTTATTTTATTATATGGTATTGTTCATACATAAATATTTATTTATGTACACACAGTTTTTTATATGCTATTGTTCATAAAAATTTATTATATGGTATCGCTTCATTAAGATGTTTGATACATATGTTATCTTATTTTGTGTAGACGTAGTTGGCCGTCTTGTCGAAATGGACCCACTAAGGGTTAAGCGCGAGAAAGGCGTTGACACAAAATCCATTGAGTTCCTGTTAATGAATGCTAGGTATGCAAAAACTTGTATAACAAGTAATCACTACAATATATCATTAACTAATGATTTTGTGTATTTAATCTTATGTCTGAATATGGTTATTGTTTTTTACCATACACCAGCGGAACCCGCATCAAATGTGCTTTATGGGCACACCATGCCACAAAACTCTATGATTATGTGTCTGGGCACAACAACACTGACTTGCCAATCTATGTTCTAATTCATAACTGTAAAGTCAGGAGCTGGCAAGGTATAATTACCTTATGTTTCTTATTTTATTTATACTAATGTAGTTTACACTTTTGCGTTTGTATAGTTATTAACATAATCTCATGCGAAATGCTGTTTATATGGTTCAGGCTGTCCACAAGTGTCTAATCAGCTATGGGGTTCTCGTGTTTACCTTAATGAGGATGTTCCACCGATCATTACAATCAAAGCTCAGTATGTTTAACACCCGTTTCTCATTATGTCTATTTATCTTAACATTTAAAACTTATAATCAGTCGAGTTCAGTCTTTTATCATTCTAATTGTATTTCAACATATGATATTCTTTCAGGTTTGATCTTCATCTTGAAGGCGATAACAATAGCGTCACTCCTGTAACTGAATTGAAGGTGGCAACTGTATTGCAAACTGCAATTGATCTTTTCTCCAAACATGAGTGTGATGACCCAGAAATTTCGACTAAATTTAAACTTAATCTTTGTATGATTAACATTTCCGACACAATAAGCAAAGTCTGTAAAACTGAATCTCAAAATTTTTGAATTACTTTTATATATTTAAATACCCTTCGGTTGTTTTCGACGATTCGCGAACAATTATATGTAAATAGATACATATATACTATAACATGAAAAGGTAACAATGTATTAATTGTTTGATACCGTACATTAAACTTATTGGTTTAAATATCTATTTGAATGTATATGATAAGTTGAAATATTTATTATTAAAATTTATTTATAAATAACTTCCAATGTGTATTTAAAAACTGATTTATGTATATTAAAAAGATATATACATATATATAATAAACGATAGTAACATTCGTTTATTGATTCAATTGATATTTAGATAAGTTAACTAAAGCGTTTAAGATGAACCAGTTAAACACTAATTTGCTACAGTGTTTTCAAATTGCCACATTACTCAAAATGCTACAGTGTTTTCGAAAATCACTATTTGCTACAGTGAAATTGACTTGCTACAGTGAATTGCTACAGTAACTTTGTTACAGTAAAATACTATTTCAAAATGAAAATGTATATATTATATATATTAACAAATAGCGAGGCGATGATTTATAGAAGTAAATGACCAAAACATTTGAAAGTTTAAGTTATACTATGAGTGGTATAGTTTATGAATAATTTAAGGCTATATTTTGACAAAGGTACGTGACACGAAACGTAAAATGCAAGTGTTCTAAAGGTACGAAAGGACATTCGAAAAATTGGAACCGGGACATAAGTCGAGTGATGACGTACGACTTATCGGAACAAAAATTACAAGTCAACTATGCACATGAATTTAATATAATATATAATTAATTATATAAATTATATATATTATATTTATATTAATTTAATATTATGTCGACAAACAAGAAAACAAAAATTTGTGAGCTGGAATCTGAGGCCATGCGATCGCATGGCCACAAGCCTATAAATCCATGCGATCGCATGGAGGCAAAAGTCTGGCCTGATGCTATAAAATGGCATTTTGCTCGACACATTAACACATACACATGCATATTACTCCGTATTTATTATTATTATTATTATTATTATTATTATTATTATTATTATTATTATTATTATTATTATTATTATTATTATTATTAAGATTAATATTATTAATAATCTTATTATTATTATTATTAATTAGTATTATACATAAAATACTACGACGAGGTTATGAGCTTGTCACTTTCAAAATGGTTTCCAAGCGAGCTAGAGCTAAGAAAATTATGGGTTATTCCCAAGAAAATTATGGGTAATGTTCGGGGGTATTTTTGTGAATCAAACCTCGTGTTTATCATCTCCGATGCGTCTACGTGCTTTCCTACAATATTGTATATCAATATTAAAAAGTGAGTTCATTGATCCCTTTTTATACATATTTTTGGGCTGAGAATACATGCGATGTTTTATAAAATGAATACAAAAACTAAAACTGATATGCGTGAGTTCATATGATCCCTTTCCTCATATATTTTTGGGCTGAGAATACATGCAAATGCTTTATTAACCGATATACAATATTTATATGCGTGAGTTTCATTTGCTCCCTTTTTAATTGCTTTTGCAATCTATATTTTTGGGCTGAGAATACATGCACTTTATTTTAATCGCAATGGATACAAGTACATACTAAATTCTACACCGAGTTTGAACCGAAAATCCCTTAGCTTTGGTAACTAGTAACTGCCGGTTATAAGAACTGGTGGGCGCGAGTAGTTATATATGGATCCATAGGGCTTGATATCCCCGTCCGAGCTAGAGCACTAGCCTTTTAACGGACGTATGCTATTTGAGAAGCGTACACGTTGGTTTGCGTGTATTATTAAGATGATTATACAAAGGGTACAAATTATATAAACGTTAAAGTTTAGTTACCAGGGTGCTCAATTTTGTAGAACCGATTGATAAACGTTTCGGATGAAACAACTGAAATCTTGTGATCCACCTTTTATGTAAAACCTATTGATAAACGTTTTGAATAAAACAACTGAACTTTTGTAATCCACATTGATATACGGATTATGTGTAATATTAAAACTATGAACTCACCAACCTTTGTGTTGACACTTGAAGCATGTTTATTCTCAGGTTCCCTAGAAGTCTTCCGCTGTTTGCTTATATGTTAGACAAGCTATGTGCATGGAGTCATACATGGCATATTTTTCAAGGAAACGTTGCATTCACCAAATCATCACCATGTATCTTATTTTGACTGTATTGTCAACGGAAGTACTATTGTAAACTATTATTTACAGTGATTGTCTATATGTAGAAATCATCAGATGTTGAAAACCTTTGATTTAAATATTCATTTATGGTGTGCCTTTTCAAAAGAATGCAATGTTTACAAAACGTATCATATAGAGGTCAAATACCTCGCAATGAAATCAATGAATGACGTATTGTCCATCGTCACAATGAGGCAAAGAATATACAGGATGTGCTTCATATTAATGAGGTTGTCTGCAATAATCTTATGAATTAATCTTTACCTGTACTAATTGTTATGTTCGCATTTTTTACTTCATAAGTCATACTTACTTACAGCGTAACACCTGCTGTTTTGTATCCATACTAGGTGACCAACTGCATTGTACGTGGAAGAGTTCAGAAAATAATTGCTGAGGAAGGATGGTTCACTTACACTTGTATGAAATGCAACAAAAAAGTTTCATCAAGACATTGTGTTGACACAAATGCTTCGGTATATGATTGTGACACTTGCGGAGATGTGAAGCAAGTTTACCCGAGGTACCGTAACGTATTTTCATAATTAACTCAACCTTAGACGTCAAAGTTTTTAATACTACGCTCACTGACATGTTTTTTTACCATTTTTTATCTTCAGAATTAGGACCACAATAAGAGTAGCTGACAGTTCCGGCGAGTGCACGTTAGTTTTGTTTGACTCGCAACTATCTAAGATGGTTAAGAAGAGTGTTGCTTGGTTACGAGAAAAAGCTGAACAAGTAATATCCAAAAATATATATCGAATTTTAATTATAAAATAAAATGTTGTATCTATTTTTCCGAATATAACTCATCATAATAATTAGAGCATGGTGCTTATTATATAAGATAAAAAAAAGTTCCCTTACAAGAACCAATCGTATCCATACATCAGTTGTATATCACACAAATCTGATGGTGTAGATTTATCTACATTAAGTTTTATCTCATCATAATAATTAGAATTTTAATGTTTTTTACAGTCCGGTAATCCTTATAAGCCACCCACCGAGTTAAACGACATATTGCTCAATCCTTTTGTATGGCACGTAAAGGTCACTGACTTTAATGTTCACTATAATTACTTTGGCTTTACCGTCGAATCTGTAACCGATGATATGGATGTATTCAAAGTCATTGATGACAAGCTTAATGGGGAGCAAGGTGTTGTGAATGATGTACCTACAACTGCTGATGTACAGATTGCTCCAAATCAGGTTGTCGAATATTTTTATGTTTATTTTCCAGTTTATTTTTTATGTTTCTCTACGGTTATATTGATGTTTCACTGTTACTATAGATTGTGACCGATGTGAAGACTGTCATACAAAGTACTGAAGCTTCTGCTGCAGTCAATCCAATGGAAGCTGAAATGAAAACCTGGATGAAAAGGACCGTTGTTTTATACAGATACTACGGAAGAAAGCTCGAAACAAAGAGTATGTAAAAAGGTCAATCGAACGAAAAAAGGTAAATTAGAAATCAGTTGACATGTTTAACATCTTGAAGTATAAACTCTTTGTACATTTTTGCCCCTTTTTTTTTTAATTTTAATTTATATATGTTGTTAATTGTCCAATTATATATTTATATGTATATATACTATTGCGTTGCAGGCATATGTTCAACGTTTGGAAGATGAAAACAAAAACATGTCCAACTTGATTGCGAATGCAAACTTAATTCACAAGCAGGTTTATTTTCAATCCTAATCCAATATGATTTTCATATAAATTTGCAAAATTTACAAATATTTTACATCATTATTCTGTAATTTCATTTTATTGACCCATTTGTAGGATTTGATTCCAGCAAATAAAACTATTATTTTCCCAGAGTCAACTGAAACTGGTATGTTATACATATAACTGTTATTTATAATGTGTTTATAAATTTTATGTTTATATTTACACTATGATATTGTCAATAAATATTTATATTTTGCTTCAGAATCTCTCAAATTCGGTGAAGTTTACAAGTCATGGTTTAATGCACATAATGATCTTATTTCTCGCCTGCGTGCTGCAATGCTTAGCAATGAAACAGATACAGCATTAAGTCCTATTATAAAGACTGTATTCGATCACCTAAAAAGTTTCTTTTCTAAAAAAGTTGGCATCTAATGATGATGTGCTAAACCTTGTTTATGGCACTTGGATGACACCTGCAGAGCTGTGCTTGATGTGGTTAGGTGGTTTTCGTCCATCTGACATTGTTAATGTACGTTTACAAATCTTAAGTAACTATTAATTTCATACAATAAGATCAAACAGTATATTACATTTTATTTAACTATTTATTCTACTCAATCATTGTATTGACATTTTTCAGCTACTTATTGTTCAACTTGAATTAACACCTGAACAAAGAAGTTTTTTATCAACTTGAAGAGCTACACACTCCAACAAGAGAGTCATTTATCAACACGTGTTACCGATATCCAATCCAGTTTATCAAAGATTTTTGTTGGACAATCATTTGTCCAAACAGGTGATGAGTCGTACTACAAGAATTACGAGTCAGATGCATTTCTCAATAGGAAAGTTACATCTAATGGAAGAAATAATGCAACAGGTACCAATCATGATCTTTATGCTGTTACATATTTATTTATTATTATATTGTATAACCAATTAACTTTTATTAAATTATATATTAACTTATTTATTTTGATATGAATTAACAAGTAACTCAGTTGTACAACTTACTTTTACAGTCTGATCGTTTACGCTCGGATACTCTTGACAAGATATACGGCCGCCTAATAACCAAACAATTTGCAATGGCATTGCTAGCACTCAACGACTACCTTAACCGGATTACTGCTTTAAGTGTTTTGTGGATTTCTCGTCCAAAGTAGTTAATAGATTTTTCTTATTTGAATCTAATACCTTCGTAACATACATTTACTTGATTTTGGCTTGTTATGAATTAGTTTATGTTTGTTTGGATATTGTTGTTTCTTTTTATGGAGTTCAAATTGGTAGAAGTCAATGTATTTACCAGTAATATTTTCAAACCTTATTAACGTGTTGCAGGCTAAACATGCAGTGACAATATAAGGCTTATTTGCACCTATTACAAAGTTTATGACTAAAACCCGCAAGGTTGCGGGTCTTAAACTAGTACATCATTATAACGGACCCGGTATACTTTTGTATCTGCTTGGGCTCCTGCATTGTTTAGGTGCAGAATTGGTGCTTCAATTTTCACACTTTCGTATACGTCTATATTCCAAAATGAAGCTGATGCATTTCTTTTTCTAATTTGTATTGAAATTCTTTAATTAACTCGTTGATTTCGTTGTCTAATCCTGAATGTACAGGGCCTGCAAAGAAAAAGAATATAAAGTTTAAGTTACTGATATATGTATGCATCAACAAATTTATAACGTTTTTGAGATATTTAAGCTAACATAACCTTAAAGATTGCAGTCTGAATTTTTAACAGCGCCTTTAAAATATGTTTGGGAGACCATATATATGGTGAGTACTCTGTCCCTTGTATTAACGCTATTTTGAATCTGCAAATTTCACCATTTTTGTAAAAGAACAACTATTTTTTCAAGTTTGCACATTCTAATATATTTATTATACTTATTTGTCAATGTTTGAGAGTAGAAAATCAAACCGATAGCCATACACCAAACTCCATTTCCACTGTAACAGTTTTACTACGATTACGACTAATGATACACTCAACCTGCAAGTAAAGATACGGACAATGATTAAAAACAACATAATAACGGTCAAATATGTTTGTTAAAATTATTATATCAAACTTAGTTTGGATCTTGTACTTTTCACTGTTATCTTATTCTTTGGTTCTAGAACTTTTCAGGTTAATATCTGGATGGTCAAGGACTAAAGCTGGACGTTTCTTTCTAGAAGGGTTGTGGCTGTTCAAGACATTAAAGTAATGTCAAGGGGGCATATTGTATCTTCTGGCTGTATATAATCACCCTATTTCTAGGGTTTGAAGTACGTGTGAGTGTGGCAGCTTTTTCCTCTGACTCATTGTGTCTGATGTTCGATTGTTTCTCTCAAAAAAATGTTATTGATCCTTCATCATTTTGATTGTGTTCGTTTGTTCTGGATTATCAAATTTGGCACTTATAATTTTGGTACTTGTAATCTTGTTCTCTATAATTGTTATCTTGTTGAATCCGAAGTGTTTAATTGTTTTGGTTTAAGATCTGGTTGAGTTAAGGTTAAGGATTGTTCAATCCTCATTTCTTAACAATGTTATATCTCACCCCACTCGTTGCCCAGAGCCTTGACTTTCCATGTTTTTAGTCAAATGCGCGTGGTCGAATTAGGTACGATTTAATACCATGTACAATGGCATGGTGATTGGTTGCACATGAATACTTGGTGCCATCAGAATTACTGGATAAACCATATTATATTATTATACCTTTATAGGAAAAAAAAAAAAAAAAAAAAAAAAAAAAAAAGGAACGTGTAAGTATGAAACATTCCTAACAAGAAAACGTACGTAATATGAACGAATAGTGACTAACCTCTAGGATGGTATCTATGATGAGTTTTTCAGCAGTTCTGACTTGGTCAACTGTGCCTATTAAGTCAACATAATAATGGCCATGTTTTAGGGTATCATCATCGTATAACAGCGCGATGGTGGCTTTTGAGACTCGGCTAATGTGCTTCACATGTTTGTACTTTTCTTTTGTAAGTTCTTTGCTAACCTGAGAACAGGGTACAAATTATCAGAAACTTGCAAACTAAAACTAATTACAATTGAAATTTCACGTACGTCATCGCTACGAAGCCGATATACTTTTCGTTCAGTTCGCTCCCCTGCTTCAATTGCATCGATTAAATGCTGAGTTTCTCGAGGATCAGAATCTGAAAAGAGAAAATATTATGTACCCATGATCGTACTGCAACTAAAAGCTACCAAATAGAATTTGAGACGGGTAATCATGAAACTAAAATCAAACAAATAGGAATGAATTTTCTTAACACTAAAATCATCTGTAATTACAGTTTTCATGGTGGTAATTACAAGAGTGAATGATTGATCAAATTTTTATGGTGCACATTATATTCTTGGAAACAAGATTTATGAAACCCATGTTCATGGAAACCAAAAGCAAACAAAACTGAGATAAAAAGAACATCTACCATCTACCAACTTAATTAATTACATCATAATATTCAATTATGCATACAATCTTGTAAAGATCGTGCCTTTTCTTACCAAATATTTTCAAGAAGTGGGGATTTTGACGCGAAATACCACCTGGGTTCTGTAAAAATTCTGGCCATTGATGAACTGGTTGTTCAATTTTCGCTTTTGCATATTTGTCTGTTACTGGGTTTCGCTCCATTTTTTAATCAGTATTTTGAGAGAAATATTTGATGATTGCAAAAGATATGAGTTTAAAGTGTGTGAATTGATTTGCAGACTTACAGTTACAGATTAAAGTACGAAGCGTATCCGTTAAAAGGGGGAATGTGGGAAAATTAGTTGATAACAAACAAAACCATTTAAATACATAACTTACACTTTCGTCCCTTGAGGTATAACGTATGTACTTACTAGTCCTTCACTTACATAGGCTTTTTTTTTTTTTTTTTTTTTTTTTTTTAAATGCAAACTCACTCACCCACCTAATACTAACACGAATTTATACACACGAAATGTCCTAAGCAGAACTCGAACCCCTAACCTCAAGGTTGTAAGGGTGAACTCGATACCGCCAAGCCATTAGCTCTTTGGTTCACTTACATAGGCTTTAAAGTGCGTGAATTGATTTACACTTTTTAATACCAAATCAATATTACAAATGCTTTATTTCTGAACTGAATCTTATACAGTTTATTCAGTTAATGTAACATGGCTTAGCTCTTAAAATATACATGCCATGCTATTTACTCTGTCAGTACAAGTATATGTTTTCAACTTATGTAAAAATAAAATACGCATTGACCACAAATAAGGCGACTGATTATGATCATTCTAGAAAATTCAAGGGGTAAAGTATAGATATTATTTTGGTGACGTTATACATTTCGGAACAGTGATGATAATAACAATTTATCAATGTTAATTTCTCTACTAAACTCTCTCAAACAATCAACAACTCAAAACGATTTATCAAAAGCATTCAACACTTTTTCATTAATCTTACAACAATATTCCCAAAATCCATCGACATCACATTACATATTACAATCATTAGCTTCACTTATTTCATGTTGTTCACTACTTAAATCAACTTCACAAGGAAAGCAATTACACGCTTATATAATTACTTTCGGTTTCGAAAAATCCCCTGTTTTGGTCCCAAAATTGGTCACGTTTTACTCTGGTTCAAATCTATTGCGTGATGCGTATTATGTCACTCTAAATTTGAATATATTGCATCCTTTACCATGGAATGTAGTTATCTCTAGTTATATTAGAGCTGGGTTTCGAAAAGATGGTTTATTCGTGTATCAAAAAATGGTGAAACAGGGGATTGTACCGGATATATTTACGTATCCCTCTGTTCTTAAAGCATGCGGCGAAGAATTTGATTTGGGGTTTGGGAAGGCTGTTCATAATTTGATTGTTCAGTCGGGTTTGGGGTGGAATTTGTTCATGTATAATGCATTGGTGTTTATGTATGGAAAATGTGGCGACTTGAAATCTGCACGTAAACTGTTTGATGAAATGCCTGAGAGAGATTGTGTTTCTTGGAATTCAATTATTTCAGGGTATGCTAGCAAAGGCATGTGGAGGGAAGCTTTTGAGCTTTTTGATCGTATGCAGGATGAAAATGTCGATGCAAATATGATAATTTGGAATACCGTTGTTGGAGGGTACTTGAAGACAGGTGACTATATGCGAGTGATAAAGATGATTTCCCAGCTGAGGACTTATGGTGATGAATGGGATCACGTGGCTGTAATCAACGGTTTAAATGCGTGTTCTCATATTGGTGCGTTAAGATCTGGAAGAGAAATTCATGGTTTGGCTATTCGGACGTGTTGCTATGCTTACGATAATGTGAAAAATGCATTGATTACGATGTATTCAAGGTGTATGGATGTTAAGCATGCTTATATTGCGTTTAATTTAATTGGAGATAAAAGTGTGATTACATGGAATTCAATAATAACAGGCTTTGCACATTTGGACAATGCAGAAGAAGCCACATATCTTTTTCGGGAAATGTTGCTTTCTAAAGTTGAACCCAGTTACGTGACGATAGCAAGCATACTTCCTTTGTGTGCCCGAGTGGCAAATCTTCAACACGGTAAAGAGTTCCATTGTTATGTTATAAAGCACGAAGAATTTCAAAATTACTTATTGCTATTTAACTCACTTATCGACATGTATGCAAGATCTGGGAAAATCTTGTTAGCGAGAAGATTGTTTAATAGTTTGACCAAAAAAGATGAAGTCACATACACTGCAATGATAGCAGGTTACGGGATCCAAGGAGATGGACGGATGGCGGTTGACTTGTTTGACGAGATGATTAGGTCAAACATAATGCCGGACCATGTGACCATGGTTGCGGTTTTGTCAGCTTGTAGTCATTCTGCACTTGTTGACCAAGGTCAAACTTTGTTTAACAAGATGCGTGATGAATACGGGATAGTTGCTCGTTTAGAGCATTATGCATGCATGGTTGATTTATATGGGAGAGCTGGTTTATTGGATAAAGCAGAAGAAACAATCAGAACAATGCCTTATAAACCGACACCTGCAATGTGGGCCACGGTTATTGGAGGGTGTCGGATCCATGGACACGAAGAGTTGGGAAAATTTGCCGGTGAGAAACTGTTGGAAATGAGGCCTCGGAGTTCGGGATATTATGTATTGGTGGCAAACATGTATGCTGAATTTGGGTGGTGGGAGAAACTAGCTGAAGTTAGGGTTTTGATGAGGGAATTGGGTGTGAATAAGGTTCCTGGTTGTGCATGGTTAGATGTAGGAGATGGGTTTACTGAGTTTTCGGTTGCAGATACGAAGAACGTGAAGGCAGTTGAGATTTATGATATGCTGGATGGGTTGAGTGAACAATTGAAAGAAGCTGGTTACATTATGTCTGATGACAAAGATGAACTTATGGAAGCATTTAGATGAAGAGGACAATGCCAGAGTGGTATAATTTACCCATTTACTTATGAGCTGGACAATATGGGTTGTGTTATATCTGAAACAGATCAAATGGGTCAGTTATTACTGCTGCTTGATTAGCTTGATTCACCATGTTATTTTGTGTAAACCCCAGTAATGTGTTTGTTAATCGTAAATCACAGATTCAAAAATTAAAGGTAGATATAATATTCATAGAATCCCTTATAACCATGTACAAGATTACAGAAATATCAGAACATTAAATATATGAATATGAATTCATCAAATTTCTCGTCTACAGTTGGTTGTGCAATCAAAGTCGGAGTTATAATAACGAAAACTCTAATCTCAAATAGTCGTACTACATCACTAATGTGCAAAGAAGATTGCTAAAGGGATTTACTTAAGAACAACAGCTGCATTTCGAAGAGCGAGATATCTTTTTTGGATGTACTCGACAAGTCGGGGAGTACTTGGATGTTAACCAAGTTTGACTTTGACCAATATTTCGAGTAATCACAAGTGTTGACCGAGTACTCGCTGACTACTTTCCCAGTTGCAAAACCTAGTAATTCCGAGTTCTGTAACCGTGCTCACTAGGACATAATTTCCTTACATTTATTTACTTAAATAAAGATTTAGGTTCCAATTTCGACTAGCAGAGTTATAAATATGTCGATTTTGGTGTGTATATCACAAATGAACTAGAACGGCTTTAAAAAAGTAGTTATAAAGGGAATGGATCATACGGGGTCGATGCTAATTGTCGCCCAAAGTCCCTTTTTTTTCAAGCCAAACAACCTCATAAAACTTTTTTTATTCTATATTCATGTATGTACATCATAGTGTTAGTTTAGGAAATGAAAAAGAAAGTGTTTGTGGGTCAATTAGACCCAACTCGCGGTGTGTTGTCACATAGTCCGTACTAGAATGGCTTGTACTGGGTCCTTACAACCCTACCGTCTCTAATTTCTTTCATGGTGCTAATATTGACAAATATTTATAAGGTTGCCTAATCTTATATTAATCAGAAAATTAGAGTGTTTGGCAAATGCTAATTATTTTGGTTTGCAAATGACTTCGAGAATACGTCCTACAAACATTTTAAGAATTATTGTTTCTTACTTGGCGAAAATTCTTAACATCGTTCGTATCTCAGGTGAAGTTGCTTTGATACTGATTAGAGATGGGCACATGGCGAGTCTCTTTGGAACGAGAAGAACTTATTCACTTATTGTGCCATTAACAAAGAAGGGTGATGAGGAAGCCATAGAAGCTGGTAAGAGGATAAGCAATATACCTATTGACATGATATATATACGTCTGCTTTGATTTGTGCATAGATGACTGCAATGCTTGCCATGACTCAAAATCATCGCAGAAAGGTACTCATATATATATATATATATATATATATATATATATATATATATATATATATATATATATATATATATATATATATATATATATATATAGGGGAAGGTTCAAACGAGAACCACTTACTGCGAGAACTATTTAATTTAATACGAGTACTTTTTATGCGTTTAAATGCAACAAATTACATGCAAATGTTAATTAATGCACATATCATTAACAAACATATGTTCATCAGCTTAAATTACATGTTAAATTGTTAATTATATGAAACTGTTCACATGTTCGTTAATAAATATGCACATGTGAACGAGAAAGTATATATTTAATTATATAGGTAAAATATAAGTTTTTTTCAACTATTTTATGTTCATTCATACTCTTTATCAAGGTTTATGTGTGATTCAATCTATTTACATGTGAAATTCTTTATAAATCAAAAGTTCTCGCAGTTCTCGTTTTTTTTATGGTTCTTGTTTGAACTTTTGGCTATATATATATATATATATATATATATATATATATATATATATATATATATATATATATATATATATAGGGGCAGGTCAATGGGGAAGTAACCAATCGGGGAAAGCAAAATTATTTTTTTTCATTTTTTTTTTGGAATTTTTTTTTCGGCATCAAGATCACACGAAAATATGAACATTTAGAAAAGATACTTCGTGATGAATGTTATTATTTAGGCGGGAAAACGATCGACAAAAATAACATTCAAGATAATATTGTTCGTGAAGAATGTGAACGTCTTTTTTTCATGTTTTGTGAAGTAAAATTTAGCCCGATTCAGAGTTTAGGGTTTAGGGTTTGGTGTTTTGGGTTTATTCCATAAACCCAAAACACCAAACCCCAAACCCTAAACTCTAAACCGTTCGTGTTAAAAACTCAATCTAAATCCTAAATCTAAACCCTAAATTTCTAGACCCTAATATCTAAACCCTATAAACCCTAATATCTAAACCTTAATATCTAAACCCTAATAGCTAAAACCTCAACATACGCTCGATTTACACGATAATTGTTATATATTACTTCTTCGAGCGTTCTCCCGCCAAAACAAAAACATTTATCACAAAGTATCTTTATTAAATGTTCATATTTTCATCCCATCTATAATGTTCGTGAACAAAGTTTTTTCAAAAAACGAAAAAAAAGTTTTTGCTTCCCCCGCTTCCCCCCGATTGGTTACTTCCCTCTTGATCCTACCACTATATAGGGGCAGGATCAATGGGGAAGTAACCAATCGGGTGGAAGCGGGGGGAAGCAAATTTTATTTTTTTTTCCGTTTTTTTTTGGAACTTTTTTTTTCCGGCATCAAGATCAAACGAAAATATGAACATTTATAAGAGACACTTCGTGATGAATGTTATTATTTAGGCGTGAAAACGATCGACAAAAATAACATTCAAGATAATATTGTTCGTGAAGAATATGAACGCTTTTTTTCTTCATGTTTTGTGAAGTAAAATTTAGCCCGATTTAGAGTTTAGGGTTTAGGGTTTGGTGTTTTGGATTTATTCCATAAACCCAAAACACCAAACCCTAAACCCTAAACCCTAAACCCTAAACTCTAAACCGTTCGTGTTAAAAACTCAATCTAAATCCTAAATTTAAACCCTAAATCCAAACCCTAAACCCTAATATCTAAACCCTATAAACCCTAATATCTAAACCCCAATAGCTAAAACCTCAATATACGCTCGAAAAACACGATAATTGTTATATATTACTTCTTCGAACGTTTTCCCGCCAAAATAAAAACATTTATCACAAAGTGTCTCTACTAAATGTTCATATTTTCATCTCATCTATAATGTTCGTGAACAAAGTTTTTTCAAAAAACGGAAAAAAAAAAGTTTTTACTTCCCCCCGCTTCCCCCGATTGGTTACTTCCCTCTTGATCCTACCACTATATATATATATATATATATATATATATATATATATATATATATATATATATATATATATATATATATATATATATATATATATATATATATATATATATATGGGCAGGATCAATGGGGAAGTAACCAATCGGGGGGAAGCAAATTTTTTTTTTCATTTTTTTGGAATTTTTTTTTTCCAGCATCAAGATCACACGAAAATATGAACATTTAGAAGAGACACTTCGTGATGAATGTTATTATTTAGGCGGGAAAACGATCGACAAAAATAACATTCAAGATAATATTGTTCGTGAAGAATATGAACGTTTTTTTTTCTTCATGTTTTGTGTGACGACCCGTAAATTTCCGACCAAATTTAAACCTAGTCTTTATATGATTTCGATATGATAAGCAAAGTCTATTAAATGGAGTCTCAAAAATTTTGAACCGTTTACATAGGTTCATTTAAACCCTTGACTGTTTCCAAAGATTCGCGAAAAATCATTTATAAATAGGTATATGTATATGAATATATGTGTAGATATATATATATATATATATATATATATATATATATATATATATATATATATATATATATATATATATATATATATATAAATGATAACATGATAACTTGAGTTACATTAATAAAATATTATACAATTTAGTTCTGGAAGTAAAAATATAAGATAATTTATGATATACAATAAAAATTTGATATTGAAAACAAAATTATATATAGTAGTTTGGATATATATATATGATATCGATACATAACTATTACTATATGAATATTGTTAAATGTTTAGATATTAAATATATAATGTATATTATATAAATATGAAATATTACAAAACTAATAATATATATGTAATTTCAAATTAAAATATAAGAATTATAATGAAATTGTTATTATTACATTCAATATTAAAATAACTAGTAATATTAATACTAATATCAGTACTATGAACATTTTTATATATATATGAAATTGGATACAATTAATTTTTTATATATAACCATTATTATTATTATTATTGACATATTAACTAAATTATTGATATTAAGATATCTATTAATAACAGTATTTTGGATAATATTATTAAGATATTTTATTAGTAATATTATTAACAGTATAATCTTAATTTCTATAAATATAAAAAGAAAATAAATATAAATATATAAAAAGCAAGATCATTCGATATCTGATATCTATATCTGTTATGTATGTCTTTTTCTTTCTTTCTCCTGTTTCCCTTTTTCGTTTTTCTTCCCCTATCTGTGATTTTCTGTCGCCCCAATAATACATACAAAACATAGCTACTCGATTATTGCTGTAATATAAAGCAGGTGCTGGTACGTTCATAGTTCTGTTATTCTTGAAATCAAAAAGACAATCACAGCAGCAACTCTTTTATTTTTTTTCTTCTTCATAAACCCTTTTTAATTCATAATCCATTTTCGAATAAACACAAAAATATAAAAGTGCAGTTAGGTTAGAAATCAATTAATCAATCTTTCTGCAAAATATCATTTTTCAATTCGTTAAATCAAAGAGGAATTTCGAAGTCAAAGTTTTTGTGATTAAAAGTCAACTTTTGTTCTTCAAGCAAATTTGAAATTTCTGTTATGTTTCAAGTACAATTGATGAATTAGAAAGATTAAAGAAAATGTTTAGCAACTATTTCATGTTATAAACTTTGTCCAGATAATTCTCAATTACAAAAATCAATTTTTTTTTCTAAAAAGGCCTACGACGAACAGCTCAGGCTGTGTTTTTTTTTTATTTTTTTTTATTTTTTCTAATAATACAAACATGGATGTTGTTTGTTTATAACTAAATCGAAGTATCAAAAATCGCTGTTGTAATGGTTTGAAAATGGCCTTGGTCGGTTAAAGTTTTATAGAGAAGAAGATGAGAGAAGAACTAGACAATAAGAGTTATAATTAAATGTGTTGGGATTATTTCAGAAAAGCAATGAATGGAAGGGTGGTCTTGGGTGTTTGCGTTAAACGGGAGGTCGCGGGTTCGAGTCCCGTTGGTGACTGTTTTTTTTTTAAAAACCATTGTTTGAGGTATAAATTCTATTATTATTATTATTATTATTATTATTATTATTATTATTATTATTATTATTATTATTATTATTATTATTATTATTATTATTAAATGCTATTATGACTAGAAATATAGTTATTATTATTCTTATTATTACTAATAAAGGTTACCGTACATTATTGTTAACATAATTAAAATTACAAGTATGATTATTAGGTATAAGTAAAGTTAATATAATTACGATAAATATATTATTTTTATTAGGATTATTATTATTAGTATTATCATTAAGGTTATTGTCGGTATTACTAATATGATTGAAAACTATCATTATTATTAGTATCATTATTAGTATGGAATTGATTAATAAGATTATTGTCATTACAAACCTTTGTATTAATATTAACATTTTTGTTATTATCATTAACATTAGTATTATTATTATAAGTAGTATTAATTATATTATCATTATTATTATTAAAATGATTATTATATTTAGAATTGTAATTATTAAAAATTCGTATTTTTACAACTATATTATGGGAATCATTTTTAGGAAAACTATCATTTTATCATTTTTACATCTAATTATTAGTATTACTATCTTTACTTTAGTAATATTATAATTATTAATTTTACAAACAAAAGAGAATTATATATCAAAAGTATATTACATACTATATTTTATATGAAATATTATTAACTATAAATATTTTATATGAAATATTATTAACTATAACAATAACAAGTATTATAAGTAATAATATAAACACAATATATAATATAAATATTAATTTTAAAATATTATATATACATAATAATAAGTTACCATTTAACGATATATTATAATAAGTGTATATACAACTTTGTTCGATTACAATTATATGTGTTAATATATATACAAATGATATAGGTTTGTGAATCCGAGACCAACCCTACACTTGTTAAATGACGTCATATGTATTTTTACTATAAAATAAAGTATGGTGAGTTTCATTTGCTCCCTTTTTAATTGCTTTTGCAATATATAATTTTGGGCTGAGAATACATGCGCTGCTTTTATAAATGCTTTAGGAAATAGAGACAAGTGATTAAAAATGATATTCTGCGGATTGATGTGCTGGGTAATTTAGTTACATGTTATAAGAGCATGTAAGCGCGAATCCTAAAGATAGATCTATCGGGCTTAACACCCCCATCCTGTAGGCTGCACTAGACATAAGAGCTAGTGGGCGGATGTTTAGTACTTGGAGGATTATTTATACACTTGCGAGTGTACGTATCCATCTTTGCGAAGATGACTTATTATATTATTGTTAAGGTTGGTTATTGAGGCCTCAACTTAAGCAGAACGGTTCTATACACTTGCGAGTGTACATATATTTATAAACGGAAATTTTGTGGTCTATTAATATATTGAAATGATTGTTATAATAAACCTATGAACTCACCAACCTTTTGGTTGACACTTTAAAGCATGTTTATTCTCGGGTATGAAAGAAATCTTCCACTGTGCATTTGCTCATATTAAAGATATTACTTGGAGTCATTCATGGCATATTTAGGTCAGTACCTCGCAATGGGACCAGATGTTGAAAACTTCGTCCAGGTGGATTAGGACGGGTTATCACATTTTGTGAAGTAAAATTTCGCCCGATTTAGAGTTTAGGGTTTAGGGTTTAGGGTTTGGTGTTTTGGGTTTATTCCATAAACCCAAAACACCAAACTCTAAACCTTAAACTTTAAACCCTAAACCCTAAACTCTAAACCGTTCGTGTTAAAAACTCAATCTAAATCCTAAATCTAAACCCTAAACCCTAAATTTCTAAACCCGAATATCTAAACCCTATAAACCCTAATATCTAAACCCCAATAGCTAAAACCTCAACATACGCTCGAAAAACACGATAATTGTTATATATTATTTCTTCGAGCGTTTTCCCGCCAAAATAAAAACATCTATCACAAAGTGTCTATGCTAAATGTTCATATTTTCATCTCATCTATAATATTTGTGAACAAGATTTTTTCAAAAAACGAAAAAAAAAAGTTTTTGCTTTCCCCCGCTTCCCCCCGATTGGTTACTTCCCTCTTGATCCTACCACTATATATATATGTATGTATGTATGTATATATATATATATATATATATATATATATATATATATATATATATATATATATATATATATATATATATATATATATATAAAGTGTCATAATCAAGAGGGAAGCACTTTTTTTGGTGGGAAGTAAATTTTTTTCCTTTTTCGATTTTTTTTTCAGGCATCAAGTTTAGGTGAAAATATGAACATTTAAAAAAGACACTTTGTGATGAATGTTATTATTTTGACGGTAAAACGCTCGAAGAAAAAAAATGAAAACATTCAATGCATTTAACGTTTTGATTCCGAGTTTATTTGCATCGTTTTGTTTTCATCTTGTGTGAGGTGTTTTTTTTCGAAATTTAGCCCGATTTAGAGTTTAGGGTTTAGGGTTTAGTGTTTAGTGTTTTGGGTTTAGTCTCTAAACCCAAAACCCTAAAACCCTAAATCCTAAACTCTAAACCGTTCGTGTTAAAATATTCAATCTAAACCCTAATTTCTAAACCTAAACCCTAATTCTAAACCCAAAACCCTAATTTCTAAACCCTAATAGCTAAACCCTAATTTTTAACCCCCTAATTTCTAACCCCTTAAAAATAACTCGGAATCAAAACATTCAATGCATTGAATGTTTTTATTTTTTTTCTTCGAGCGTTTTACCTCCAAAATAATAACATTCATCACAAAGTGTCTTTTTTAAATGTTCATGTTTTCATGTGATCTTGATGCCTGTTAGAAATTTTTTTTCGAAAACAACGAAAAAAATTACTTTCCCCCAAAAAAATGCTTCCCTCTTGATTAAATCTCTCTCTCTCTCTCTCTGTATATATATATATATATATATATATATATATATATATATATATATATATATATATATATATATATATATATATATATATATATATATTTTTTTTGAGTTCTCACACAAAAAAAGTTCTCATTTGATCCCGACTTTTTTGACTTGCTTTTGTGCTTTGTGCTTTCTGCGAAACTGCGTATTTGTGCGTACTGAACTATATTATGCTCTGAGAACTTTCTACATGTTGATTACTTTCGTTTATATGTTAAAATGTATCATTAAGTACGTAGGATACTTAACTTAACCCCCGGAAGCCTTTATGACCGTTAGTGTTACTTGACGTTTTTAACGAACTGCGTACTGTGTACACGTTTAACTTTTGTCGTAATCGGAATATTATGACTACGAAATACTAATTGTTATTTTATAATAACAATTACTTGGATTTTTGGATGTTTAATTATGCTTAGTAATTTACTATAGCACACTAGTTAGTCTTGTTAGACTTTCTACTTTGTTGGACCTTAGCCCACCCTACACTAGCTAGTGGACTATTTAATTAGCCCAATTATAAATGACTAGTGACCCATTAATAAGTAAGACAAATGCCCATTTATTAGAGGGAACATACTAGCATTTTTGTCAAGTATTATCCTTAATATTGCATGGGATCCTAACATAAGCACCAACTTTAGACAACCATTAACCAAAAAGCAAAAAAGTGTCCCCCTTGTCCCCCCATGAAACCCACGGCCACCACCACCCACCCTCACCCTCACCACCTATAAATACAAGCCTTATTCCATCCATTTTACACTTGCTCTCATTTGCATTTTACACACACTTACTCTATAATTCTTTCTCTAGTCTTTCTCTCTCTAAAAAGTGTAAGTATTTGATTTTTCTTCTTCTTCTTCTTCCCTTCACTTTCACGAAATCATCATCATCATCATGGGTCTAGCTTTTTAGCTTTTGATCTTGAATACATCTTGTAGATTCAAACATGGATTTGAATCCTTCAAGAACATGGAAGATTCAAGCTTTCTAGCTTTGAATCTTCACCTATTTTGTAGATCTAAATCTTTTAGCTTTAATCTTGTTATATTGTTACAAAGAGTCAAACTTGTGTTTGTAATCTTCATATAGCTTAAAGATCCAAGCTTTATGCTTCAAGATCTTCAAGAACAACCAAGATTCAAGCTTTCTAGCTTTGAATCTTCATATCTTTTGTTGGATCTAAGTTTTCTAACTTATGATCTCATTACTTTGTTATAAAGATCAAAACTTGTGTTTATGGTCTTCATGTAACTTAAAGATCTAAGCTTTATGCTTCAAGATTTTCAAGAACACCAAAGATTCAAGCTTTCTAGCTTTGTAATCTTATAACTTGCGTGAAGAGGATCCAAGCTCTCTAGTTTAGGGTTCCATCACTTCATTTAATTAAGATTGTGTTCATACTTGTTTGATTGAAGTAAAGTTTGTAGCTTTAGTTGTAAATAGAATTTGTATTTGTGTTAAGACTAAGGATATGATGTAACCTTGGTTCATCATCCATCTAAGACTCTTAAATGAGTTGTGTTCTTACTTGGTCTTAACATATTGTGTGTTGATGGTTGAATCTTGGTCAAGGTGATGCTAACCCATCAAAGAGTTGTACACTTGAAGCTTACAAGCATCAAGGATGAGAACCGTGATGAGCATCAAGCACCAAGAACCCCACCGGAGCACTTGTTTACTGTTTTTCGGGATCTGATCAGATTCCTGTACTTCTGGAAAATTGATTTTCAGTTAGTTCGTTTCGAGTAGATGACTTTTCGTTTAGGCCTCGTCTTAATCCGATATACGGTTTTGGATTTATAGCCCTCCGAAAGTCACTACGCCTTTGTAACGTTGTGCTGAAATTTCTGACCTACTCGCACTTAAACCATCGCCACGGTCAAACGAAGACGATTTAGGTGTTAGAAAGTAGAACCCCCGTGAGGACTATAGTATTATTAAGCCACTATTTATAGATTACAACGAAACCCTAAACCCACAAACGGGCCGGGCTTTACTAATCATAACCCTACTCTAACACTCCCCCGCAGTCCGAGCGGCGAAGTCGCGAAAGCTCGGACTGAAAGGAAACACAAATATCAAATAAATAGTAATAAAAAAACTTAATATTTTTTTTCTTGATTTGTAGCGCCGAATCGACCGATAATCGCCGATTGGTTGAGTATGTCTTGATGGCTTCTCATTTTCCGTAGCGTTTTTTTTTTCTCTTTTACGCCGTGGCTTGTGCCTAAGGATCAAGTACCACTTTTGTATGCAATTTCTGTCAACAATAACAATATTCTTCATCGCTGCAAACAAATATTTTGACCATATTCTCTTTTTTCTTTCGGGGTTTGAAACCTAGTCAAGCTAGGCGGCTCAGCCCCACGCCGATTATTGTTGCAAAGATTTGTTGTAGATATTCGCTGGAATTACTCTTGATAAAAAAAAGAAATAATAAATAAGAATAATAGAAAATATAATATCCGTATGATTCATAGAAGATTATAAAAGCATAAGAATAAGATGTTTGATCGAGAAAAATAAGAAAGAAAAGTCGGTGATCATTGTTATGGTGATTTGTTTGTTGGAAAAAAAAAATCTAAAGACTTATATGCTGTGTGATTGCAAGTGGGGTAGAAGAACACATACACGTGTTTAACTAGGAAACAAATGAGGGAGATGGCTGGTAAAGTATTCGCCGGAACCTTTTTTTTTTCTTTTTTTTTGTTGGACGATAGAATATAAGGTTCGAGAATTAATTGTAGGTGTGATCAGAAAGTGGATAGTAACTGGATAGTGGGGTTTTACAAGAAAGAAGGTTTTGGTCGGCCGATTTGTAAGATGTAGGCGTTTTTAATTTTTTTTAGGTTTACGAACCAATAGATTGAAGAGGATAAATTGAAGGAAGAAAAAAAGATAGGAAGCTTTGACGAGCGGTATAGAGACAGTGGCGCGTGGTGGCCGACTAGGTCTTGGATCATACCTAAGCTCTTGATACCATGACAGAATTAATAAATCGTATAGCCAACAACATGTACAACATATAAGTCTAAGAGTTCATCATTTTCTAAAACCAATTGGTGATAGAGTGACTTCCCCTTAGACTTATATACATACATTTGTTTTGTCCCATGGCCGATGTGGGATAACTTCCCAACACGCCCCCTCACATCGAGGCGTGAAACGGTTGTAGAGATGACGACACGATAGCGGCCTGACTCGATCTCTTTGTAGCGACGGCGGCACACACATGGGGTCTAACTCGGACTTGCTTTGTAAAACCGCTTACCTAAGCTCTGATACCATGACAGAATTAATAAATCGTATAGCCAACAACATGTACAACATATAAGTCTAAGAGTCCATCATTTTCTAAAACCAATTGGTGATAGAGTGACTTCCCCTTAGACTTATATACATACATTTGTTTTGTCCCATGGCCGATGTGAGATAACTTCCCAACATTAGGTTCTGAAAATTGGTCAGCGGTTAGTGGACTCATATACGGAGCCATAGCCACTGACTACACATCTTTTCGTTTTGTATAGAGGTCGTAGCAGCTGACCGAAGTCAGCCTATTGTTTCGATCTCTATTCTTGTCAAACTTACTTAGCTTTTATGATGATGAATGATGATGATGATGATGACACTTAAACTTAATTTATGCACTTTTAAACCTTTTGGGATAACATACTGACCTAGTGACCTTTGACTTAGGTTGACGACCTTTCGGACCGACTTACTACTTGCATACTTTCATTATCGACTTTACCGCTTTTATCACTGTGAGTTATAGCTTCCCTTTTTCTACTTAACTATTTTTGGGACTGAGAATACATGCGCTTTTTATGTTTTACTTACTTGACACGAGTACTTAAACTTTACATATGTGTGGGTTATATAACGGCATAAAGATTCCCCTTAGCACGGTAACGTTTAATCATTGGTTTTGAACCGGTGAACGCGAATATTAGATATGGATTCATAGGGTTTGACATCCCCACTCGGGCTAGTCGCGCTAGCATTTAACGGGTGTTTGATACTTCGAGGACATACGCACTCGCCAAGTGTACTTTTAGGGGGTATTACTATTACGTTAAGTTAGTTACCGGGTGCCCACACACAAGCATATACTTTTCATACTGTTTTGAATACGATAACTCGTGGTCTACATTACTTTACTGTTTACAAACTATAGCTCACCAACATTCGTGTTGACTTTTAAGCGTGTATTTCTCAGGTGCTTAGACGATGTTGCTTCCGCTGTTAGACTTGCTGTCTTAGTGTTATAGACTTGCTGTTATGGACCTGCTGTGTTAGATTTCCGCTGCATTACTTAGTGATGTCACAATCATGAAACTTTTATCTTGCATTCGTAACTTATGTTATTTTCAAATAATGACTTTGTAACGACCTTTGTGTCACGTTATCTTTTGTAAACGCTATCTTTTATGAATGCAAAACTGGTTTTCAAACAACATGTAGTATTTGACTATGTAAAGATCCTGTTGTTGACGAATCGTACACGATGGTTTTGTACGGGGCGTCACATTTGGTATCAGAGCATTGGTTGTAGGGAATTAGGTTGCATTAGTGAGTCTTGACCGAGCCAAGTAGGATTCACTGATAGGACTAATCTACAACTTGCTTGTTTAATTGTTTCTGCGGAACTTACTGCATGTTACTGCTTACTTTTACTACTATGTGTACTTGCTGTATGCTACTGCTTATTCTCGTTACTGCATGCTACTACCTGCTTTTGCATGTTACTTCTGTTTAGAACTGTTTTCATTACCATGTTATGTACTGCTAGGATGTTGTAGTGCCTAATTACGTGCTTGCTATATGTTTTATTGACATGGAAAAAGTTATTTTTTCATGTTCAGATGTCAGACATGCTGCCCATGACCTTTGACTTCGAGAGTGACTCAGAGACGACTGTTGCCTCGCCTACGATTGTTGCTGATTCACCGCTACCCTTCGACGACTCTGGCGATACGCCTTCTAATCGACTCGTGCTTGACCTGATGGACGTCTCAGACGGAGACGAGGATCCCGAGATGATTCCAGCACCACCCAGCCCTAGACTCCAGGAGCCACATCACATTCCGGTGGTACTGTGATTCCTGGGGGAAATGGAGACGGTCCTTTCCGTAACGAGCATGGACATTGGGCTAGACGCCTTGCTGATGGACGTGTTGTACCGATTCCGCCAGGCAGATATCGACTTATGACCACCGGCCGGGCAGATCCACCTTCAGATGATTCAGACGATTCATCATCCGACGACTCCAGCGAAGAAGATTCCGAAGAGGATTCCGAGGATGATTTCGAGGAGGACCCTGAGGAGGAGCCCGTGCAGCTGCCCTCTACCCCGTCGAAGAAGCGGTATCATTTCGATGGTACTGTTATCCCAGGGATTAACGGAGGAAGACCATTCGTGGATGCACATGGACAGTTGGTTAGGGTCACAGCCCGTAAGAGGGTCGTACCGTATCCCGCCGATCCATTCGTGCGTAAGGTTACCCGTTACGTGCCATCTACTTCTGGTGCTGCACCATCTGCACCACCGGCATCATCTGCACCATCTGCACCGCATGCCCTACCAGCATCCCCCGTCGTCGAGGAACTGACGAGGGACATCATTTACCCTCCATCACCATAGGACTATTGTATTAGATTTCCTTATGTAACTCTGTTAGTAGCTTCATGTTTTACTCATGTGCTGTACGAACCTTATGCGGATGTTTGCAACTTTCTTATTAATAATGGAACTTAATGTTGTTTAATTATTATACGGTGTTCTATTTAGGTTATTACCTGATGGTTTTCGTGCTATCTGTAACTAGCTAGCCATACTTTGTTAGCGTGTATTGTGATGTTTCCCGGTTGATTACCTTATGCTATAGCATTATGAATTGTTGAATGCGGAATTTTGACTTAAGTCGAAACTTTTGTTTGGGAGATCCATGGCGAACGGAAGAGTCCCAAGGGAAATGCCCACAGCGGCACATATTGAGGAAATGATTGCTGCTCGAGTAGCTGCAGCTATGGCGAATGCCAACCCCCAAGCTCCACCCGCTAACCAGAACAATCATAATGGGTGCTCCTATAAGGAATTTCAAAGCTGCAAGCCCCACAATTTTAGTGGTACTGAAGGACCAGTTGGACTAACAAGGTGGTTTGAGAAGTTGGAAGCTGTGTTCCGTGTGAGCAACTGTTCAGAAGTGAACAAAACTAAGTACGCCTCTTGTACTCTGTCGGACGGCGCTTTAACCTGGTGGAACTTGCTTGCTCAGGCTAAAGGAATCAACAAGGCTTATGCTACCCCATGAGAGGAATTCAAAGGGGCTATGATCGAGGAGTACTGCCCCAGATCGGAGATTCAGAAAATGGAAGCTGAGTTTTGGGAGCTGAACGTTGTGGGAACCGACCTTGATGGCTATAACCGAAGGTATTTAGAGTTAGCTTTGATGTGCCCCACGATGGTTACCCCTGAATTTAAGCGAATGGAACGATACTTGTGGGTACTTCCCAAGACCATTCAGGGAAATGTTACCTCTTCGGAACCAGCAGATGTCCCGGAAGCTATGCGCATGGTGCACACCCTGATGAACCAGATCATCCGCAAGGAACCAGAGAAAGCGAAATCAGAATCAGGAGCTAGTTATGAGAAGCGTAAGTGGGAAGGCAACAAAGGGAAGGTCTTTGATCAGAACCCAGCTAAGAGGCATGAGGGTTTCAAGGGAAACAACGCTTGGAGGAATCCCAACCCGAACCCTAGCTCGAACCCTAACTACAAGGGTAGTCTCCCGCAGTGTAAGAGATGCTACAAGCATTATACAGGGTACTGCAACGTGGTCTGTGAAAAGTGTAAGAGGAATGGGCACATTGGCAGGGACTGCACGATCCCCACCCCAGCTGTGAAGACAAACCCTACCGGACCAAAAAAGTGTTTTGAGAGCGGTCAACAGGGCCACTTCAAGAATTAGTGCCCGAACAAGAAGAAGGATGCCGGGCCAGCACGTGGAAGAGTCTTCAACATGAACGCCCAAGATGCCCATGAGGATCCTGATTTGGTCACAGGTACATTCACTATCAACAATCTATTAGCTTCTGTCTTGTTTGATACTGGTGCTGATAGGAGTTACGTATGTAGACACTTTTGCTCTAAGATAGATTGGTCGTTAGTACCTTTGGAGGAGAGTATGCTTGTTGAGGTAGCTAATGGAAAACTTTAGAAAGTTGACCAAATTGGCCGAGGAGGTATAATAAACTTAGCTGGTGTAGATTTCGAGATTGAATTGATACCCATCAAGTTGGGAAGCTTTGATGTGATTGTCGGTATGGACTGGTTGTCCAAGGTAAGAGCCGAAGTTATCTGTGGTGAGAAGATTCTTCGTATACCTCGCGAAGATGGTGAGCCTCTGATTGTTTACGGAGATAGAGGTAGTCCGAAGTTGAACCTTATTAGTTGCTTGAAGGCACAAAAGGTTATGAAGAAGGGACGTTTTACTGTTTTGGCGCATGCTAGAAGTTGAAGAGAAAAGCGTGGAGGATGTGCGAATTATGAACGAATTTCCCGACGTCTTTCCGGAAGAATTACCGGGATTACCATCGCCGGGATCAGTGGAGTTTCAGATCGATCTAGTGCCAGGAGCTGCACCCGTAGCTCGCGCACCTTACCGACTAGCACCTTCCGAACTGCAAGAGTTACAGAGTCAACTGCAGGAATTGCTAGACCGTAGATTTATCCAACCGAGTTCATCGCCTTGGGGCGCACCTGTTTTGTTCATGAAGAAGAAGGACGGATCTTTCCGCATGTGTATCGATTATCGTGAGCTGAATAAGTTGACGATTAAGAATCGGTATCCCCTTCCCATAATTGACGATCTTTTCGATCAGCTGCAAGGATCAAGCGTTTACTCCAAGATTGATTTACGATCAGGTTATCACCAGTTGAGGGTGAAGGAAAGCGATGTGATGAAGACCGCGTTCAGAACCCGTTATGGCCATTATGAGTTTCTTGTGATGCCATTCGGTTTAACCAACGCACCTGCAGTATTCATGGATCTCATGAATCGAGTATACAAACTATACCTGGATAAGTTCGTTATCGTCTTCATAGATGATATCCTAATCTACTCCAAAAGCGAAGAAGAACATGAACAACATCTTCGACTCATGCTTGAACTCTTGAGACAAGAGCAACTCTATGCCAAATTCTCCAAGTGTGAATTTTGGTTGAAGGAAGTCCAATTTCTTGGTCATATCGTGAGCGATCAGGGTATCAAAGTTGATCCCGCAAAGATCGAAGTTATCAGCAAGTGGGAAACTCCCACTACTCCTACTCATATCCGCCAATTTTTAGGCCTCGTCGGTTACTATCGTAGATTCATCGAAGGTTTCTCTTTGATTGCGCACCCATTAACCGCACTAGCTCACAAAGGGAAGAAGTTCGTTTGGGCAACCGAGCAAGAGTCAGCATTTCAAACCTTGAAGCAGAAGTTGACCACCGCACCTATTCTATCTCTTCACGAAGGTAGTGATGATTTTGTTGTTTATTGCGATGCCTCGAAAAATGGTTTTGGGTGTGTATTAATGCAACGAACGAAAGTTATTGCTTATGCCTCTCGACAACTGAAGATTCACGAGCGAAACTACACTACTTACGATCTTGAACTTGGAACTGTTGTCTTCGCACTCAAACTGTGGAGACACTATCTTTATGGAACCAAGAGTACTATCTTCACCGATCACAAAAGCCTCCAACACATATTCGACCAGAAGCAGCTGAACATGAGACAGCGTCGATGGATTGAGACGTTGAACGACTATGATTGTGAACTTCGTTACCACCCTGGCAAGGCAAATGTTGTAGCTGATGCCTTGAGCCGAAAGGAGAGAACGGTACCACTTCGTGTCCGTGCCTTGAACATCACCATTCAGACGAATCTCAATAACCAGATCCGCGTAGCTCAAGATGAGGCTCTCAAGGAGGAGAATATTTCTCAAGAGCACTTGAACATTCTCGTTTCTCGATTTGAGGTCAAGGAGACTGGACTCCGATACTTTGCTGGAAGAATTTGGGTACCTAGTTATGGAGATCTACGGAGCCTTATTCTAGACAAAGCCCACAAGTCAAGGTATTCGATTCATCCAGGAGCTGGTAAGATGTACCACGACCTCAAGGTTCAATATTGGTGGCCGAACCTCAAAAGGGATGTTGCAGCTTATGTTGGAAAGTGTTTGACTTGTTCCAAGATCAAAGCCGAACATCAGAAGCCGTATGGATTACTCCAATAACCCAAAATCCCGCAATGGAAGTAGGAAGGAATAACAATGGATTTCATCACGAAGCTACCGAAGACGGTAGGAGGTTATGATACCATCTGGGTTATCGTTGACCGTCTTACCAAATATGCTCACTTCCTAGCCATGAAGGAAACTGATACGATGGAGAAACTGGCACAATTATACATAAAGGAAGTTGTATCTCGACACGGTGTACCCTTATCGATTATCTCAGATCGCGATACCCGTTTTGCTTCTAGGTTTTGGCGTTCTTTACAAGAAGCCTTGGGAACACGTCTTGACATGAGTACCGCATATCACCCGCAGACCGACGGACAGAGCGAGCGCACGATTCAGACTTTAGAGGACATGCTGCGTGCTTATGTTATTGATTTCGGAAAAACTTGGGAGAAGCACTTACCTTTAGCCGAATTTTCTTACAACAACAGCTATCATTCGAGTATTAATGTCGCACCTTTCGAAGCGTTGTACAGCCGCAAGTGTCGTTCTCCTATCTGTTGGGCCGAAGTAGGTGAAAAGCAACTCACCGGACCTGAGTTAGTCCATGAAACCACCGAGAAGATTGTCCAAATTCAAGCGAGACTCAAGACGGCCCGTGATCGTCAAAAGAGTTATGCCGACCTTAAACGTGGAGATCGTGAATTCCAAATCGGCGACCGCGTTATGTTGAAAGTCGCACTTTGGAAAGGTGTAATCCGTTTCGGAAAGCGTGGGAAGTTGAATCCGCGATATATTGGTCCTTTCGAGATCTTAGAGCGTATTGGACCCGTTGCTTACCGTTTGGATCTTCCGACTTAATTGAGCTCCGTTCATCATACTTTTCACGTGTCGAATCTGAAGAAGTGTCTTGCTGAACCAGAACTCGTCATACCTCTCGAGGAGCTTACGATTGATGACAAACTCCACTTCGTTGAAGAACCTGTCGAAATTATGGACCGTGAGGTCAAGACCTTGAAACGCAACAAGATTCCGGTCGTCCGAGTCCGATGGAATGCAAAACAAGGACCTAAGTTTACTTGGGAACGAGAGGATCAAATGATGCAGAAGTATCCTCACCTCTTCCCGACTCTATCGTCTACCTCATCCTAAAATTTCGCGACTCTACACGTTTAACTTTTGTCGTAATCGGAATATTATGACTACGAAATACTAATTGTTATTTTATAATAACAATTACTTGGATTTTTGGATGCTTAATTACGCTTAGTAATTTACTAGAGCACACTAGTTAGTCTTGTTGGACTTTCTACCTTGTTGGACCTTAGCCCACCCTACACTAGCTAGTGGACTATTTAATTAGCCCAATTATAAATGACTAGTGACCCATTAATAAGTAAGACAAATGCCCATTTATTAGAGGGAACATACTAGCATTTTTGTCAAGTATTATCCTTAATATTGCATGGGATCTTAACATAAGCACCAACTTTAGATAACCATTAACCAAAAAGCAAAAAGGTGTCCCCCTTGTCCCCCCATGAAACCCACGGCCACCACCACCCACCCTCACCCTCACCACCTATAAATACAAGCCTTATTCCATCCATTTTACACTTGCTCTCATTTGCATTTTACACACACTTACTCTATAATTCTTTCTCTAGTCTTTCTCTCTCTAAAAAGTGTAAGTATTTGATTTTTCTTCTTCTTCTTCTTCCCTTCACTTTCACGAAATCATCATCATCATCATGGGTCTAGCTTTTTAGCTTTTGATCTTGAATACATCTTGTAGATTCAAACATGGATTTGAATCCTTCAAGAACATGGAAGATTCAAGCTTTCTAGCTTTGAATCTTCACCTATTTTGTAGATCTAAATCTTTTAGCTTTAATCTTGTTATATTGTTACAAAGAGTCAAACTTGTGTTTGTAATCTTCATATAGCTTAAAGATCCAAGCTTTATGCTTCAAGATCTTCAAGAACAACCAAGATTCAAGCTTTCTAGCTTTGAATCTTCATATCTTTTGTTGGATCTAAGTTTTCTAACTTATGATCTCATTACTTTGTTATAAAGATCAAAACTTGTGTTTATGGTCTTCATGTAACTTAAAGATCTAAGCTTTATGCTTCAAGATCTTCAAGAACACCAAAGATTCAAGCTTTCTAGCTTTGTAATCTTATAACTTGTATGAAGAGGATCCAAGCTCTCTAGTTTAGGGTTCCATCACTTCATTTAATTAAGATTGTGTTCATACTTGTTTGATTGAAGTAAAGTTTGTAGCTTTAGTTGTAAATAGAATTTGTATTTGTGTTAAGACTAAGGATATGATGTAACCTTGGTTCATCATCCATCTAAGACTCTTAAATGAGTTGTGTTCTTACTTGGTCTTAACATATTGTGTGTTGATGGTTGAATCTTGGTCAAGGTGATGCTAACCCATCAAAGAGTTGTACACTTGAAGCTTACAAGCATCAAGGATGAGAACCGTGATGAGCATCAAGCACCAAGAACCCCACCGGAGCACTTGTTTACTGTTTTTCGGGATCTGATCAGATTCCTGTACTTCTGGAAAATTGATTTTCAGTTAGTTCGTTTCGAGTAGATGACTTTTCGTTTAGGCCTCGTCTTAATCCGATATACGGTTTTGGATTTATAGCCCTCCGAAAGTCACTACGCCTTTGTAACGTTGTGCTGAAATTTCTGACCTACTCGCACTTAAACCATCGCCACGGTCAAACGAAGACGATTTAGGTTCTGAATATTGGTCAGCGGTTAGTGGACTCATATACGGAGCCATAGCCACTGACTACGCATCTTTTCGTTTTGTATAGAGGTCGTAGCAGCTGACCGATCATAATTTCTTAAAAGATTGTTGTTGGTTACCTCGATCATAATTTCCATTCCACTTTCTTTTGTTACCTGATACCTTCACATCAGTATTGGATGCTTTCTTATCCATGATGACCTGATCCATTAGCTCGTTTGCCATGGTTATAGCTTCATGAATTGTCTTAGGTTTCGATGCTGTAACGTTTGCCTTGACCTTTTTGGGCAAACCATCTTTGTACATTTCAATCCTCCGTTCTTCGGTTGGAACCAATTCAGGACATAGCAAAACTAATTCCATGAATCGCTGATTGTAGTTGGTGATTTCAGTACCAACAACCTTCAGGCTTCGTAATTCATCTTCCAACTTCCTAACCTCGTTCCTTGGACAATACTCGTTGATTAACATTGTTTTGAATTCTTCCCAAGGAGTATCATAAGCTACATCTCCTCCTACAGCCTTCACATAATTTTTCCACCACGTGAGTGCACTATCTTGTAAAGTGCACGATGCATACTTGGTCATGTCCTTTTCAACACAACCACTTATTTTAAACACAGTCTCCATCTTTTCTATCCACCGGGTTAAACCGATCGGTCCTTCTGTTCCACTGAATGATGAGGGCTTGCAAGCTTGAAAAGTTTTGTAAGTGCACCCCACACGAGGATTTGGGTTAACTGCAGCACCTCTTGCAGCCTCGACCCATAACATTCTGTCGTTCACTCGCTGATTGATGAGTTCCTGGATTTCTTGTTCCGTCATTCGGTTCAATCGCGCCATATTCTTCTATAAGAATGAAAAGAAAATAATTATTCACATGGAATATTATAGATGTAGTGTATATTTACAGTACATTATAGCTTATTAATAATATGAACCAGGTATTATTATAAAAGCCTTTTCTTCTTATTAGCGTTTTATAATTATATCTAGGGTAGTACCTACCCGTTAATGTCCATACTTAATAGCTTAGTACAGAATCAATTACTACCATCTAAGTAATACTTAACCATGGAAAATTATTGCATTTCACACTTCACTATTTTACATATGCTTATCTTACATCGAACATTAAGCAAACCACACTAATAATATTATACAAAACATTATATGATCCCATGGTTTAATACGGCAGCGCATCGTTTGGTCTATTTTCTAGGACGTTTAGGTTCAAAGAATCGCTTAACGCTTATCCTGGCTGTCTGCCTATATTTTGGCTGTGGGGCTGAAGAACTGGATGCCGGGATAGAACGAATAGGAATAGCGGGAATAGGGGTGGTAGTGTCTAGTGGAGTTGGTGCCACATCATCCTTACTAAACTCGGGATTTGAATTTTCTAATTCATTAGCCTTTCGTTTCTTTCCTAGTTCGAACTCGTCTTTTGTAATTTCCTGTATTTCTTCCTCGGGTTCACTTTCCTCCTCGGGTTCACTTTCCTCCTCGGGTTCACTTTCCTCCTCGGGTTCACTTTCCTCCTCGGGTTCACTTTCCGGGTTCTCTATAGTCGGTTCATCCGGAATTTGTGAGTCTTCCCCAAAGATATTATTTTCGTCATCGGATAGGTTAATGACTGGAACACCATCTGAAGATTCTGGTTCGGAGTCGCTGAATGTGATGACAAGTTTTGAGCCCGACATCTATCACACAACAACTAACCCATTAGTACTACATAATATTTACATATAAATTTTAACCAACAATGATAAGCAATGGTTTTTAAATCAGACCCGGTCAAAGTCCAGACTTACTAATGTATCCTAACGACTTATCAGTTAGACACACTAATGCAAACCTGGTTCGCTAAGACCACCGCTCTGATACCACATGTCATAATCCGTCCTTAACCATAAGAACGTGTTAGATAACGTATGATTTCATTGCGAGGTATTGACCTCTATATGCGACATTTTTAAAAGAGAAACTGCATATATTATACATTACAAACCATAACCATTATTTTTGTTACAAGCTTTAGACAATAAAAAGATGATTATCGTTTAGCGATAATCTTCGACTTACAAACTTTACATATAATGATAACAACACGATTTCGAGCATATTTTACAACACAAATCCTTGGGTATGCAGTTTTATTTTTGACACAAATATGTGTACGCAAGATCCTGCTCAAATTCAACATAATGCAGCGGAAGCTTTAGTAATCACCTGAGAATAGACATGTTTTAAAAGGTCAACATAAAGTTGGTGAGATATAGGTTTAATGCCGGCAGCAATATATATATATAGACCACAAGATTTCGTATATAAACAGTTTAATAAAAATATTCTAAGTGGTTGAGCACTTGGTAACCATACTTAACATTTAATCACGTCGCATATTCCCTTTAATATGAAATCTTACTACACCGTACCAAGTGTAGTCACAAAACGAAGTACTGTGCAACCGTTGAATACTGGTCGTCCAGTCCGGTTGGGGTTGTCAGGCCCGATAGATCTATCAACAGGATTCGCGTTTACAATACCGCTGTAAATAACAGTTACCAAGCTACAGGGAAGTATGCCAGTGGTACAACTCAACGTAGAATATATTTTTCAGTTACTTGTGTCCATAACGTAAAACATAAAATACATGTATTCTCATCCCGAAATATTTAGAGTTTAAAAGTGGGACTATATACTCACGTTCGTCTTGAAGATATATATATTTTTGACTTGGTCTTCCGGTTGATATCACGAACCTATCCATATATAATATATCAATACCTTTTCTTTTTAAACAAACGTCTCATATATATACTTGTTATACTTTTAATACTTTGAATAATTCCTTAGTCCGTAGTTAGCATTTCGTTGTTAGTAATTCAATTTTAATGGTTCATTTGTAGATGTTTAATATACCCGCAATGAAATAAATAAAACCCCCAACGAAATAAATAAAACCCCATCGTATATGTATTGGTCGAGATTAATCTTGACCCACGGTACCGGTGTTGTCAAATGACGTGTTGCGTACATAAAGTACCGGTGTTGTCATATGACGTGTTGCGTACAAACATGGGATCTTATGATTAATCTTCTCATATTGTTTATGGGTGATCCTGAACCATATAAAATTGAATTATAAGTACATATATATAGAATATCATGTTATCTTAGAAAGATGTGATTTTATTTAATTTTTCCCAATTAATCCCGAAGTTAAACAAGTCTTGGATAACCAATTTTGTTTCGGTCATAGTTTCTTCGTTACAAATCCGTTTTCGTTGATTCAACTTGCCATCTCCTTGGATCGAGTCCCTCTTTAAGACTATGAACTGAAAATACCTTGGTTTGTATTCAAAATCACACGGCATAGGTGAAACTTTAGTGAAACTTATGAAGTTAAACATTTTCCTTTATGTAAACAACCTTAAATGATTATTTTTCTAAAAATACTTATACTTTGAATTAAATCATGAAATTTTTATGTGTTATCATATTCATATTAAAAATCATTTTTCCAGAAGATAAACTTCCAATTCAAAGTTTAAGATGGTTTTTAATTATCCAACCCAAAACAGTCCCCGGTTGCACTCCGACGTCGTAAAAACAGTTTTTAAGGTGTTCTTTGAAAAACCAAGTTATACCTTGTTAAATTAGCATGTAATTAAGTTATATTACAGGTCTTGAAGTATTTTAAAATTTAAGTTAGAAGGATCAATTTAGTTTGCAAACAAGTTTGAAAACTTTCAAACTATGTTCTTGTTGTTAAAATTTTATACCACAAAATAAGATAGCTATATATATATGAATCGAATAAGGTTATGAACATAGTTACTACCTCAAGTTCCTTGGACAAGGTTGCTGTAAAAGAGGAGTAAGAACCTAGAACTAAAAGGGTGATGGAATTGGATGAAAGATTGGAAGTAAGTTTGTGTTCTTGGAAGGATTCTTGAAGTGTTTTTGTAAGGGTTTTCTTATGGTGATTAAGTGATGTTTTTGAAGCTAAATGATGGGGAAAATGCTTGGAGATGATCAAGTATGAAGTTAAGAGTATTTTGAGAGAGAAATGGGAGTGTAAGTATGAGAAAATGGGGTGAAGAAATGGTGTGCATGCATAAAAACGTTTTTAGGTTATAAAGGAAAAAAAAGATACCTAACTTTGTTTTCTTGCTAAATAATTCATGCTACTTGACAAATGGTTGGTTCCACATGTTTCTTAATCATTTAAGGCTGCTAAGGAGCAGATTTTTATTGGTATATACCAATAGTAAATACATCTAGAAGCTGCGTATGATACGGGTACATATACCCTAGATATACGTGTAGAAATCTTTGAGAAAACGGAACGAGGATTCAAATATAGCTATCTTTTGTAAATATACTTATATTGTTTTATGTATGTAAGCCCTTTAAAAGTGATAAAATACATATCTATACGATGCATGTATAAGTATTATAGGTTATAAGTATTTATGTCGAAGAACGTTACGTATAGTTATCGTTTTGAAAACTTAAGTTAGTAGTTTCAAAATATACTTATAACTCATTGTTATTAGTACCCAATGAGATGTTAAACATCCTTAGATCATGTTAAATATATATAAATACATATATATACATAAACGTATAATTATCGTATGTTATATAGTTCGTGATATCATCGGTCAAATTGAACGGTCAAACGTTGTGTAAAACTCTTTTTGAAGACATAAGTCTCAACAATTTGGATTGCTTGTCATGTTGGTAAGGTTTAATTTATGTAAATATTAATCTTATAAATATAGAATGATCGAAAAAGTGCGGGTCATTACAGATTCCCCTTAGCACGGTAATGTTTAATCATCGGTTTTGAACCGGTGAACGCGAATATTAGATATGGATCCATAGGGTTTGACATCCCCACTCGGGCTAGTCGCGCTAGCATTTAACGGGTGTTTGATACTTCGAGGACATACACACTCGCAAAGTGTACTTTTAGGGGGTATTACTATTACGTTAAGTTAGTTACCGTGTGCCCACGGACAAGCATATACTTTTCATACTGTTTTGAATACGATAACTCGTGATCTACATTACTTTACTCTTTACAAACTATAGCTCACCAACATTCGTGTTGACTTTTAAGCGTGTATTTCTCAGGTGCTTAGACGATGTTGCTTCCGCTGTTAGACTTGCTGTCTTGGTGTTATAGACTTGCTGTTATGGACCTGCTGTGTTAGATTTTCGCTGCATTACTTAGAGATGTCACAATCATGAAACTTTTATCTTGCATTCGTAACTTCTGTTATTTTCAAATAATGACTTTGTAATGACCTTTGTGTCACGTTATCTTTTGTAAACGCTATCTTTTATGAATGCAAAACTGGTTTTCAAACAGCATGTAGTATTTGACCATGTAAAGATCCTTTTGTTGACGAATTGTACACGATGTTTTTGTACAGGGTGTCACATTATATGATTTTAAAATAAATGGTGATCCGAAAATGAGTTCTATAAATTTTAGGCTTACTATAAAGGTACTTAGGATCTAGTTATTAAATTTTAACACTTTTTATATTTTACTCAGAATTGAGAGGGACAGTTGATGTAATTTTTATTTAACAAATTAAGGATCAAATTTTATACCATAATGACCAAAATAAATAAATATAGTTAATTTAAAAATTTGGGATTTTTCCGAAGACTTTTATCCGCCACTGATTTCAAATAGTGGACGATACACAGTCCGTGAAAATTGTCGGTAGAAGAGTTTAAAACTGCGACTAGTATTCTATTCTAACCACTGTGTTTTGTTTCAATTTTATTTCCACTTGAAAACTTTTATTATTATTATTATATTATTATTATTATTATTTTTATTAAGGGTAACTGTAATGGTATGTATATATCATGTGTTAGATGATTGGAACTCAACACAGGCAACATCATCCTTTTTTTTTTTTCTATTGATCATCAACTACTACAACCATTAACCACACTCAAGAACCATTTTCACTAACTTAGCCCGAACCGTAACCACCATGCTCGAACCACCTCCGCCACTACTAGATGTTTCTGTTCGATGTTATCTCTACAAAACCACCACCTTGGGAACCCACTTCATGTTTCTGTCGTGAGCATCATCACCATAAATCACTGCACCATTATTGTAGTGTTTCTTTCTTTTCGGACATGAACAACTAACCGCCATTACCACATTGAGCACAACCATCGACCACCCCCTCACTCACTCTCTCTAAATATATCTCTCCCTCTCATATCCTGATAACCGAGAACCATCACCACCATTACCATCTTCAACCTCCAGATCACCACAACCAACACCGTTATTTGTTTCTACTGTTTCTACTGTCCAAACTTCGCCAACCACCACTAATCATCACGCTCTCTCTCTATGTAGTTCCTTCGTGAACTCCTAAACCCACAACCATCTAACGCTACTGTTACATATTTTTATTTATTTCTTTTTGACTGCAATTGATGCAACATCATTGTTATTGTGATGCTCCTGCTGCTATTCCTGGTTACTGTGCAAACCACCACCCCAAAACCACCATTGTTAAATGCTTGAACCACTACTACTGTGTCTTTTTTTTCTGTTTCTAATCATGTTGTCAAGCACACAACTAACACCACTTGTTTACTTGTCGCTGCTATACCTGTTTCTGTTCGATTCCAAACCCCAAAACCGAACAGCCATGATCAACCTGCTACTGTACGCTGCTATATTGATACTTCTGTTGCTGCTATAACGTTACTATTACAGTAGCTGGGTTACGAACATAATTATGAAACTGATATGATTCTGTCTTAATCAAATACAACCGCCACCCATCGATGCTACAGCTTTTACTGAAGTTCTTGTTGAAACAATATGTGATGATGGATGACGATAAAGATGATGGCGAAGTACGAGATGATGATGATTCGGATGATGATGATGATAAAGATAGGATAACGATGATGATGTGAATAGATGATGATGATCACCGTTATATTAATGATGATGATATTGGTTCTGTGTAATGATAACGATGATGATGATGTGATCATGAGTATGATGATGACTACTAGAATGATGAAAGAGATGGCGGCTACTGTATTGTTCTGTATTAATATTTTTTTTCCTGTTCGAAGGCATTCCAAAGACCAAAACCTTACAACTTGGGCCGTGGGATTTTTATCTTGTTGGGCCGAAACTTGTTTAAGCTATTGGGCCGTGTGATGACCCGGAAATTTCTGACCAAATTTAAACTTAATCTTTGTATGATTAACATTTCCGACACGATAAGCAAAGTCTGTAAAACTGAATCTCAAAATTTTTGAACTACTTTTATATATTTAAATACCCTTCTATTGTTTTCGACGATTCGCGAAAAATTATATGTAAATAGATACATATATACTATAACTTGAAAAGGTAACAATGTATTAATTGTTTGATACCGTACATTAAACTTATTGGTTTAAATATCTATTTGAATATATATGATAAGTTGAAATATTTATTATTAAAATTTATTTATAAATAACTTCCAATGTGTATTTAAAAACTGATTTATGTATATTAAAAAGATATATACATATATATAATTTCAAGTTATTTAGTAAACGATAGTAACATTCGTTTATTGATTCGATTGATATTCAGATAAGTTAACTAAAGCATTTAAGATGAACCAGTAAAACACTAATTTGCTACAGTATTTTCAAATTGCTACAGTACCCAAAATGCTACAGTGTTTTCGAAAATCACTATTTGCTACAGTGAAATTGACTTTGCTACAGTGAATTGCTACAGTAAAATTGGCTTTGCTACGCGTCTTATTGCATTGATTGCATAGATAGTGTATAGACAAAATTCATATCTTGGCATATCTATTACAGTAAACTTTGACTGCCATATTTCAAAAATTTCTCCGTAATTTACGGGATTTTGGTATTATATATACATATGTAAATTATGTATTGAAGAGTACCAATCAAATTCTATAATCTATTTCATATCAAAAATCATCTCTCTAATTATACAAGATGGATCCCGTATCTAGTTCAAATTCCTTAAATTCCGACAGCTATTCCGATATGGATATTCACCTGAACTCTGAAGACAGTGTAACCGGAATGGATCAACCAATTAGCCATCATCTATTCTGGATGAATTGGGGATGGGTTCGTAGCCTACTTAATTATTGGAGACAAGAAGAAGGCGATCCCTTCCATCCACCACATTGCCCTCCTGGCGAAGAACCTGAAGCACTTACCGGCGAACCTGTTCGTAATACCATTTTCTCTCTCATCTCTAGAATATCTCGTCATGATCATATACTCTCTCAAATTCTGGATCTTATTCATCCGCTCGTCCGAACCGCCAATCATCCCGGTGTAGTAGAAGAAGTCAACGAGCTTCGCGCTCGGGTAGTGGCTTTGGAGAATCTGGTGCAAAGGTTACAAGCACCAGCAGCATCACCGGCATCAACAGTACCACCGACAACAACACCAACAGTACCATTACCACCACCAACAACATCCGCATCGTAAACCTCAACTTCACAATCTGTTCCACGAGCATCAACGTCATACGCACCATAGTTACCAAGAAATACCTTTGCTACAGTAACTTTGCTACAGTAAAACACTATTTCAAAACAAAAATATATGTATTATATATATATATATATATATATATATATATATATATATATATATATATATATATATATATATATATATATATATATATATATATATATATATATATATATATATATTAACAAATAGTGAGACGATGATTTATAGAAGTAAATGACCAAAACACTCAAATGTATAAGTTATACCTCGAGTGGTATGGTTTAGGGATAATTTAAGACTATATTTTAACAAAGGTACGAGTCACGAAACGTAAAAAGCGAGTTTTCTAAGTGTACGAAAATGTGTTCGAGAAACCGGAACCGGGACATAAGTCGAGTAACAACGTACGACTTATAGGAATGAAAATTACAAGTCAACTATGCACGTGAATTTAATATAATATATAATTAATATAAATTATATATATTATATATATAATTAAATATTATGTCGACAAACAAAGAAACAAAAATATGTGAGCTGGTATCCTGGGCCATGCGATCGCATGGCCATTACACACAGAAACCATGCGATCACATGGTGTCTGAAATCTGGCCAACTCTATAAAAGCTCGAACGTTTCTGATTTTTGATGCATTCATTTCTCTTTCACACTCTTATATTTATATTTATTATTATTATTATTATTATTATTATTATTTTTGGGGCTACAGTGAATTGCTACAGTAAACACTATTTTAAAATGTATTTTAACAAATAGCGAGACGATGATTTATAGAAGTAAGTGACCAAAACACTCAAATGTATAAGTTATATTTTGAGTGATATAATTTAGGGATAATTTAAGGCTATATTTTGACTAAGGTACGTGTCCCAAAATGTAATGTACAAGTTTTATCAGCGTACGAAGGGACATTCGAAAAACCGAAACCAGGACATAAGTCGAGTGACGACGTACGACTTATCGAAACAAAAATTACAAATCAACTATGCACGAGAATAAAATATAATATATAATTAATTAATTTAAATTATATATTATATATATTATAAAAATATGTCGACGAGCTAGTTGCCAAAACATTGTGAGCTGGAAAAGTTTCCCATGCGATCGCATGGGAATTACACTGCCCAGCCATGCGATCGCATGGCAGTGGAAATCAGGCCAGGTCTATAAAGCTCGCAGTTTTGTTCGAATTTGTTTATTTTTTTTCTTCTCAAATCTCTCTGTCTCTCAATTATATTTATTATTATTATTATTATTATTATTATTATTATTATTATTATTATTATTATTATTATTATTATTATTATTATTATTATTATTATTAGTAGTAATATTATTAATTAGTATTATACATAAAATACTACGACGAGGTCATGAGCATGTCACTTTCAAAATGGGTTTTTGAGCGGGATAGAGTTAAGAAAACTATGGGTTATAGCTATGGAGGTTATGGGTAATGTTCATGAGTATTGTTTGCAAATCAAACCTAGTGTTTATCATCTCTGTTGCGTCTACGTACTTTCCTGCAATATTGAATCACAACATTGATACGTTGAGATCTACGGTTATTTGGTAATCCGTGTTTCGATCACATTTTGGTGAACAACTTTATATGCTGCTAAGGTGAGTTTCATTTGCTCCCTTTTTAATTGCTTTTGCAATATATATTTTTGGGCTGAGAATACATGCACTTTATTTTAAACACAATGGATACAAGTAAATACTAAATTCTACACTGAGTTTGAACCGAAAATCCCTTAGCTTTGGTAACTAGTAACTGCCAGTTATAAGAACTGGTGGGCGCGAGTAGTAGTATATGGATCCGTAGGGCTTGATATCCCCGTCCAATCTAGAGCGCTAGCCTTTTAATGGACGTATGCTATTTGAGAAGCGTACACGTTGGTTTGCGTGTATTATTAAGATGATTATACAAAGGGTACAAATTATATATACGTTAAGTTTAGTTACCAGGGTGCTCAATTTTTGTAGAATATTTTGATAAACGTTTCTGGATGAAACAACTGAAATCTTGTGATCCACTTTTATATACAGATTATGCGAAACACTAAAACTATGAACTCACCAACCTTTGTGTTGACACTTGTTAGCATGTTTATTCTCAGGTTCCTAGAAGTCTTCCGCTGTTTACTTATATGTTAGACAAGCTATGTGCATGGAGTCTTACATGACATATTTATCAAGGAAACGTTGCATTCACCAAATCATCACCATGTATCTTATTTTGACTGCATTGTCAATGGAAGTACTATTGTAAACTTATTTACGGTGATTGTCTATATGTAGAAATCATCAGATGTCGAAAACCTTTTATTTAAATATTCATTTATGGTGTGCCTTTTCAAAAGAATGCAATGTTTACAAAACGTATCATATAGATGTCAAATACCTCGCAATGAAATCGATGAATGACGTGTTCGTCCATATAGATTTGGAGCGATCGTCACAGGCCGTGTACCTCTTTCGATTGGGCCGAGATCAGTTTACATTTTCTGTTGTACTGTATTGGGCTTCGGATTCTCTGTTGGGCCGTGGCCAACTTTTATTTCCTGTTGGGTCGAGCTTGTTAACAAAGTGGGCTTGTAATTTCGTTATGAGTCTTGCGTGATAAATGGGTTAAATATAATTAGGATACGTATGTATTCAGAAAAGCTAAGACAGAAAGAATGGTTAAGGGTATGGGTGGTTAAGCGAAAGGTCGTGGGTTCAAGCCTGGGCAGTGGCATTTTATTTTTAAAGCTCCTTTCTTCAAAGGTTGTACTCTTTTATTATTATTATTATTATTATTATTATTATTATTATTATTATTATTATTATTATTATTATTATTATTATTATTATTATTATTATTATTAATATTATTACTATTATTATTATTATTTTTATTAATATGATGATGATTATTATTATTATTATTGATATCATGATCGTTATTATTATCATTAATATAGTTTACTTTAGTATCATCTGTATAAGTATTATAAGTAATATTATTATTATTATTATAGTTATTAATATAAATATTAGTATCATTATTATTATTAGTAAAAATTATTATTTTTATAGTTATTATTATTAGTATTCATTATTATGAAAATTAACATTTTTATTAAAAAGTATCATTTTATTAAAGTTTTCATTTTTATCATCTATATTAAAAGTATCATTTTTAACTCTATTATCATTATTAATATTTTTATCATTACTAATATTATTTTAGTATTATTATGATTTTAACAAACAAACGATATATATATATATATATATATATATATATATATATATATATATATATATATATATATATATATATATATATATATATATATATATATATATATATATATATATATATATATATTTACTACATATAACATAACAAAATTTATATTTTTCTTATTTATTTTAAATATATAAAATGAATATATGAAACATATAGGTTAATAATATAAAAATGATATAACTAATAAATTTATATATATTTATATATATATATATATATATATATATATATATATATATATATATATATATATATATATATATATATATATATATATATATATATATATATATAAATTTGTTCCGATTACAATTATGTGTGTTAATATATAAATATACTTAATATAGGTTCGTGAATCCGAGGCCAATCCCGCACTTGTTCAGTGCCGTCATATGCATAATTACTACTAAATACAATATAGTGAGTTCATTTGATTCTCTTTTACTCTTTACATTTTTGGGACTGAGAATACATGCGCTGTTTTTTTATAACTGTTTTATTAAATGCTTTTGAGATATATTTTTGAACTGAGAATACATGAACTATTTTTATAAATGATTGACAAAATAGACACAAGTATTCAAAACTACATTCTATGATAGAATTATTTGGATTTAGAGGTTCGATTTCTATAAAGATTGTATTATCGACCATCGGTGAGATGATTTTGCATTGCACGACGCATTAGCTACCGAAATGGTTCGATTTAGTAGTTAGTAACGGTGAGATGATTTTGTATTGCACGACGCATTAGCTACCGTTTTAGCTACCATCGGTGAGATGATTTTGCATTGCACGACGCATTAGCTACCGAAATGGTTCGATTTAGTAGTTAGTAATGGTGAGATGATTTTGCATTGCACGACACATTAGCTACCGTTTTAGCTACCCTCGGTGAGAAATTTTTGCATTGCACTATGCATTAGCTACCGTTGTAAAATTATTTGCGGTGAGAAATTTTTGCATTGCACGATGCATTAGCTACCGTTATTGAAATTATATTGTATTAACTACCACGGTGAGATGATTTTGCATTGCACGACGCATTAGCTGCCGTTGGTGAGTTGTTTTTAAAGGTTCCGATGTTCTTCATATGAATGATTTTATAGCAGGAGTAGACTTGCACAGATTGTTTTCTAAATATGAGTATCTTGTGGTCTATTATATTAATGGAAATGATTGATTATGATAAACCTATGAACTCACCAACCTTTTGGTTGACACTTTAAAGCATGTTTATTCTCAGGTATTAACGAAATCTTCCGCTGTGCATTTGCTCATTTTAAGAATATTATTTGGAGTCATTCATGTCATATTTCAAGAGACGTTGCATTCGAGTCGTTGAGTTCATCAAGATTGATAATATGCCATTCATAGTTTGGATACATTATGGGATAGTGTGCATGCCTGTCAACTTTCGTTGTAATGAAAGTTTGTCTTTTAAAAAACGAATGCAATGTTTGTAAAACTTATCATATAGAGGTCAAGTACCTCGCGATGTAATCAACTATTATGAATCGTTTATAATCGATATGAACGGGGCATTTCAGTTGGTATCAGAGTGGTGGTCTTAGCGAACCAGGTCTTGCATTAGTGTGTCTAACTGATAGTTGTTTAGATGCATTAGTGGGTGTGGACTTCGACCGTGTCTGCATGTTAAAAGTTTTGCTTATCATTTCGTGTCAAAAATTACATGCTTATCATTCTTAGGGAATCACTTGCTTATCATTCTCAGTCTAGACACATCTTACTACATTGATTGCATGAATAGTGTATAGACAAAATTCATATCTTAGCATATCTGTTACTGTAAACTGTGCCTGACATATTCCGTAAATTTCTCCGTAAACTACGAAATCTTTTGTACTATATATATAGATATTCTATGTAACTAGAATACCATTCGATAGCCGGAAATCATTTTATATCGAAAATTCCTTTATTCAATCGTACAAAATGGAACTCACCACTAGTTCAAGTCCCTCGGATTCCGATATGGAGTTTCACTCAAACTCCGAAAGCAGTGTGATCGGAATGGATCAACCGATTAGCCATCATCTATTCTGGATGAATTGGGGATGGGTTCGTAGCCTACTTAATCATTGGAGACAAGAAGAAGGCGATCCCTTCCATCCACCATATTGCCCTCTTGGCGATGAACCTGAAGCACTTACCGGCGAACCTATCCGAAACACCATTTCCAGCCTCATTTACAGGGTAGCTCGTCACGATTATATTCTATCCACAATTCTAAACCTTATTCATCCACTCGTTTCGACCGACAATCATCCCGGAATAATGGAAGAAATCAACGAGCTTCGCGCCCGAGTTGTAGCCTTGAAAAATACGGTGCAAAACGTACCAGATTCAGCAACATCACCGGCACCAACAGTACCACCAACATCCACACCAGTACCACCAACAACCCAAGTTTCAACATCACATGCTTCAATATCTCATTCTGTACCCCGAGCATAATCATCGTTCTACATATCGTTCTACATCATTTATCTTCGTTCGACATGGCGATTATGTAATCTCTAATGTTTTAGAGATTATATATTATTGTTCCAACGGTAAATCAAATGAGTTTAATATCATATTGACTCATTAAATCCATGATTACATCTGAAGAAAATATATATGTATATATATTTTTATAAAGATAGTAATTGAAAATTCTTTTGTACAAACTGTTAATGGTGAAAATATTTTAACGGGTAGGTAATACCCGAGAAACATTTAGATTTCACATTAATAAGTTACACTGTACATTCTTCGAATCTGATTCAACAGTCATTTACTATCCTACTTACATCCACATATATACGTATCCGTTCACCGTAGAATAACCATTTTCATTCAATTTCATATTTGGATTTTGACCTATCAGAATCCAACAAGTGGCATAATGAAGAAAACATTGGACAAAATAAAATTTGTTAGAAACAAACAAATTAACTATGAGAAATTCTGTTAAGAATCCACGCTAACAAAATCCTAGCTAACTGTTCCTAGCTAACTGCTAATTCCTTATTACAGTTTAATTATCGCAATTTAATTATCGCAATTTAATTATCGCAATTTAATTATCGCAATTTTAATTCTCGCAATTTTATTTATCGTAATTTAATTTCTGTTATTTATTTTACACACTTTAAATATCGTCGGGACACATATACAATGTTTTGACATATCATATCGGCGTCATCTATTTATATTATTTGAAATAACCATAGACACTCTATATGCAGTAATGCTCGAGTTAGCTATACAGGGTTGAGGTTGATTCTAAATAATATATATACTTTGAGTTGTGATCGAGTCTGAGACATGTATACAATGGGTCACGACACGTATTAATTAATTCGAATATAATATATTAAACTAGATATGAATTATTGAACTGCTAACTGTGGACTACTAACATTGGACAATTAAAATGAATTAAAATATTGATTATAACATATGAAACTAAACATTTCTTCAAGTTTGCCACTTGATTTCATCTTAAACCTCATTTGTATCTTGATAATTACAATCTGCGTTCAAACCTTTCATGATTCTTGAAAACACCTCAATCGAGAAGATGAACCAACCGCACTTCATCTACGGAAAGAAAGATTTATACATACAGTTATACACCTGAAAAACTCGCGGAAACTGAGTAAACGTTTAACACGTAGCTGTGCTAATTCCTTTAGCGTTATTATTACCGAAAATAACTTTGCAACTCCTGTTCGAGATAGCCAGTTTTGTCACAGCTCCAGCAAGTCAACTTCGACTTTTCGTTCGAAACAACTTTATTATAACCTTGATATATCTAATGACCCGTCCTAATCCATCTAGACGAATACATTACATTTGGTTACATCGCGAGGTACTTGACCTCTATATGATACATTTTACAAACATTGCATTCGTTTTTGAAAAGACAATCTTTCATTACATCGAAAGTTGACGGCATGCATACCATTTCATAATATATCCAACTATAATTGACTTAATAATAATCTTGATGAACTCAACGACTCGAATGCAATGTCTTTTGAAATATGTCATGAATGACTCCAAGTAATATCTCTAAAATGAGCAAATGCACAGCGGAAGATTTCTTTCATACCTGAGAATAAACATGCTTTCAAATGTCAACTAAAAGGTTGGTGAGTTCATTAGTTTTTTTCATAAACATTCATTTCCATCATTTTAATAGAACATAAGATTTCATTTAATCAATAATCATACACTCATAAGTGTTTAAAATTCATTCATATGGTTTGAACACCTGGTAACCGATATTAATAAAATGCATCTAGAATATCCCCAAACTTATAAACATCGAAGTACTAAAGCAGTTCAAATTCTCTGACTGGGGCATGTCAAAGCCCATAGATCTATCTTTAGGATTCGCGTCAATTGGTGGCAATTATAATAAACACCAATTCTTAGGTTACCAAGTTCAACAAGGGCGATATCCGGTATAACAATTCAACCATAGAATGTAGTTTCAAGTACTTATGTCTATTTCGTAAAACAGTTATAAAAGCAGCGCATGTATTCTCTGTCCCAAAAATATATATTGCAAAAGCATTTAAAAAGGGAGCAAATGAAACTCACCTAATGTATTTTGTAGTAAAAATACATATGACTATATTGAACAATGTAGGGTTGACCTCGGATTCACGAACCTATATCATTTTTATATTTATTAACACACATAATCATAATCGAATAAATATATCTATTATTATTAGTGATATAATTTTTATATTATTAACTTATATATTTTTTCATTATTTTATTAAATGTATTTATTTTGTATGAAAAAGTATTAATATAGTTAAGTTATGTATGTTAAAAATATTTATACATATATATCATTTGTTTGTTAAAACTAGTAATTGTAGTAATACTAAAATAATATTTGTAATGGTAAAAATGATAATATTGATGATACCTAATATTACTAATAAAAATAATAGTGTTAATAATCTTAGTGATAAATATAATGGTATAATAATAACTATAAAAATATTAATCTTTACCGTTAATGATGGTTTTGATAATAAATCTTATAATAATGATAATTATAGTAGTTTTTAATAAAATGAAAAATTTAGTAATGATGGTAATAATTATTTTGATAATAATACTTAATATTTAATAATAATAATAATTTTAACTATTTTAATACTAATAATAATAATAATAATAATAATAATAATAATAATAATAATAATAATAATAATAATACTTATGTTCATAATAATAATTCTAATATTTATAATGATACCAGTACTAATATTAATGAATATGATAATAAATTTTATTATGTTCATAATAATAATAATCGTAATCATAATAATGATATTAATACTAGAATTATAAAAATAATGATACTAACATTAGTAATTAGTAATACTTATAGTAATAATAATAATAATAACTTTAATACTTATAACTATGATAATTATAACTATGCTACTTAATAATATCAATCATAATATTAATCATACATCTAGATTTTAGGAGTAATAACTATAATAATAATAACAATAAATAATAATAATAATAACAATAAAATAATAATAATAATAATAATAATAATAATAATAATAATAATAATAATAATAATAATAATAATAATAATAATAAATGACTTTTGAAATTGAAACTACCTCATTAAAAACGAATTAAAAAAAATATAGGCCACTGCATGTCTCGAACCCATGACCTCCTGGTAAAAAGTAACACCCATGACCACCCAGCTATGTTCGTTTTTCAAATTATATTTAAAACTGAATTGTTTTAACCCGTTTCTATCTATCTCCTCTTCATCATTCATGGTATGTCTCGTAGCCTAGCAAGAACACAAGTTGGGTCGGCCCAACAGGACAGCTCAACACACAACTCATATATGGCCCGATCTGAAAGGGTGTGCCCAGTAGAATAAATCAAATCGATTGCGGGGTTAAAGGGTGGATAAATGTCGGCCATTAGGGAAAATAAAATAAGTAGCAGCCACGTTCTTCATCATTGTTTATATTCATTATCTTCATTACGATCTTATATCACCATCATCGTCTTCATCATTCACCTTCAAGTCGTTATCATCATCAAGCTTCATCTTATTCTTATTTTAAATTAAAACAGATACAGCGGTAGGAAAGTGCTGTAATCGAAGAGAAAAGCAGAATAGCAGAAGGTAAACATCGATATAGTAGCAGTAGTAATAAATGGTGATGTAGCAGTGGTTGTCGAAGGTATTGCAGGTTGCAGATGTGATGGTTACGATTACAAGAAAAAGAGAGATGGTGATGATGTTAAGGTTGCAGATGGTGAAGCTGTGGTGTCGTGTAGTGGTGTTTGTATCGGATAGAAAACAGAAACCATGATCGAATATAGTTGTAGTAATAATCATTGTTCATAAGTGGGTTTTGGAGATGTTGGACGACTTTGAGCAGTAGCGAACAGGAGGCAGGTTTTTGGGTCCATGGGTCTTGCTCGTCACAAACAGAAACAGAAATCACAATCATGGTCACAAGGGATGACGGTTTGTTGATAAATTTAATGAAGATGATGAGATTGATGGTTTGTGATAAAATGGTGGGGAATTGAATAATCGTTATTCCTAATATGAAGTGATCGATTATTATGTAAAACGAATTTTGTCGATAAGGAAAATTAATCATACAGATACTACAAAAAAATAAAACGATTTCAAACCAAATCGTACGAATTTGATTTTGATATGTAATCCATTTTAGACAGAAACAAAACTTGGATAAAGTGTGATGGTGATGCATAACTTAATCCGTAATATATGGAATATATATCTGTATTTATATTATATATATAATTAGTATTAGTAAGTATATTAATAATAATAATAATAATAATAATAATAATAATAATAATAATAATAATAATAAATAATTCTCTTAATAATAAATAATAATAAATATTATTAATAATAACAACATAATAATAATACAATTAATAATAATTATGCTAATAATAATGATATTTATCATAATAATGATATTTTTAATAATAATGAATTGTATTGTTTTTATAACAATAATAATAATAATGATAATAATAATATTATTAATAATGATTCTTATTGAGAAAACATAATAATAGTATTACTAGTAATAACAAGTTACGTATTTCAATTTTTATATCTATATATTATATATTAAATTATTATTAACAATACAGATATCGATACTAATAATAATAATGAGATTAATACTTATAGTATTGATATAACAATTTATGCTTATCAAATCTCATATTTATATATTATATATTAAATTGATAATACAAATATCAATATTAATAATGAAATTAAATATATTAATATTATAAGTTATTAATCATGCAACATTTAATACATATGTATATATATAATAACGTATATTGAATACAGAATATTTATATTTTATAATATAATAATAATTATCTATAAAAATCATATATATAGATTCATAATAATATCCTATATATACTTTTATATATTCCTATATCAGTAACTTAAATATTCTATTTATTATCTTACATTTTTAATTCCAATTGATTAAGTGTACTTTATTAATTCAAATTATTATATATACATTTATATTTATATTTATATTTATATTTATATATATACATATTTATATATTTATTTACACATAATCGTTCGTGAATCGTCCGGAGTAGTCAAAGGTTAACTGAATCCATATAAATAGTTCAAAAATTTTGTGACTCAACATTACAGACTTTGCTTATCGTGTCGAAATCATATAGAGTTTAAATTTAAATTTGGTCAGAAATTTCCGGGTCGTCACAATATATATGCGTGCTCTTTTATTGTTACCGGGGAACCTTTTATATTCTACCATATTACCAGCAGACGTACCAGCAACCTCGTTGCTCTTTGGCTTAAATCTCTCCGACAAATCACTATATTTATCTATTGAAGTCTTATCATGAACTCATCGGCATTTTGTAACGATAATTACCATACCAAATACCGGGAGGCATCAATCGATAATCTCGAATTTTTCAGCTATTCTACGACAACAATTATATATATATATATGTATATATATATATATTGAAATGTCCCGTTCATATCGATTATAAACGTTTCATATTAATTGATTTCGTTGCGAGGTTTGACCTCTATATGAGACGTTTTTCAAAGACAGCATTCGTTTTATTTAAAAACAAACCATAACCTTTATTTTATCAATAAAGGTTCAAGAACCATAACATAGATTATCAAGTAATGATAATCTAAAAGATAACGTTTTACACAAGAATATTACATATTGGTTTACAACAATATTACACATTGATTTAAATCTCCGAATGCAGTTTTTAAACAGTATATTACAAGCATGCTGACTTCAATTCTTGTCCTTAAATTAGCATGCAACAACGGAAGCTCTTAATAATCACATGAGAATAAACATGCTTAAAAGTCAACAAAAATATTGGTGAGTTATAGGTTTAACCTATATATTTATCAAATCGTAATAATAGACCACAAGATTTCCATTTCCATTTTTCAATAACATGCGAACTGCATAAAAACCATTCATATGTTGAACACCTGGTAACCGACATTAACAAAATGCATATAGAATATCCCCAAAACAGAAATCCATCTGTATTAATAACTCGAAGTACTAAAGCATACCATTTTCCAGTATGGGGGGAGTTAGTGCCCGTAGATCTACCTTTAGGATTCGCGTCAATTAAGGTGTCTGTTCCCTAATTCTTAGGTTACCAAACTAAAAGGGTGATATTCGGTATTCATAATCCAACATAGAATGTAATTTCAAGTACTTGTTTATATTTTGTAAAACATTTATAAAACTGCATGTATTCTCATCCCAAAATATTAGATAGTAAAAATGGGACTACAACTCACTTTCACAGGTTATCACTTCGTCGGAAAATAACACTTGGCCACTGGTCGATTCACGAACCTATAACAAATATGTATATATGTATATATATATATATATATATCAAAGTATGATCGAAATATAATTATACCATATTTTATTATGTTTTAACGATTTAAGTTTGTTAAGTTGATAGTCCAACGTTTGTAATCCACAAATAATTCTCCACAGTTAGTAGTACAGAAATAAATCAATATATATTATCTCGAATCAATCCACGACCCAGTGCATACAAGTGTCAGACTCGATCATAACTCAAAGTATATATATTATTTTGGAATCAACCTCAACCCTGTATAGCTAACTCGATCATTACCGCATATAGAGTGTCTATGGTTGTTCCAAATAATATATATAGATGACGTCAATATGATATGTCAAAACATTGCATACGTGTCTATGGTCTATCAAGGTTACATAATATGTTAGAGTACATGTATAATACAATATAAGTTAGTTAAGTTATGGTTAGTATAGATTTGTTACAAATTTCACGTAGCTACAACAAGAAAAATTATCCAATTTTGTTTTACCCATAACTTCTTCGTTTTAAATCCGTTTTGAGTTATTCAAGTTGCTATGGTTTTATAATGAACTAAAATTTATGAAACTAAACAGAAAAAGTATAAGTTTATAGTCAGAAATACAGTTTACAAGTCAATTTTGTAAGAGGTAGTCATTTCAGTCGAAAGAACGACGTCTTGATGACCATTTTGAAAAACATACTTTCACTTTGAGTTTAACCATGATTTTTGGATATAGTTTCATGTTCATAAGAAAAATCATTTTCCCATAAGAACAACTTTTAAATCAAATTTATCATAGTTTTTAATTATCTAACCCAAAACAGCCCCCGGTTTCACTACGACGGCGTATGTTCGATTTTACGGTGTTCTTCGTGTTTTCAAGTTTTAAATCATTAAGTTAGTATATCATATAGATATAGAATATGTGTTTAGTTGATTTTAAAATTCAAGTTAGAAGGATTAACTTTGTTTGCGAACAAGTTTAGAATTAACTAAACTATGTTCTAGTGATTACAAGTTTAGATCTTCGAATAAGATAGTTATATATATATATATATATATATATATATATATATATATATATATATATATATATATATATATATATGAATCGAATGATGTTATGAACATCATTACTACCTCAAATTTAGTAGGTAAACCTACTGGAAGTGACAAGAAATGATTTAGCTTCAAAGGATCTTGAATGGCTTGAAAGTTCTTGAAGTAGAATCATGACACGAAAACAAGTTCAAGTAAGATTTTCTACTCGAATTAAGATAGTTATAGTTATAGAAATTGAATCAAAGTTTGAATATGAGTATTACCTTGAATTAGAATGATAACCTACTGTAAGTAACAAAGGTTCCTTGATCTTAGATGATTACTTGGAATGTATTAGAAAGCTTGGAAGTATACTTGCAAACTTGAAAGTATTCTTGATTTTATGAAACTAGAACTTAAAGAATTTATGAAGAACACTTGGAACTTAAAGATAGAACTTGAGAGAGATTAATTAGATGAAGAAAATTGAAGAATGAAAGTGTTTGTAGGTGTTTTTGGTCGTGAATCATGGATGGGATTTAAAGGAAATTCTAGTTTGTATTTTAGTTTAATAATTCATGATATAAAACATGTAACTTGTTTTCTAGTTAGATATTTGGTATTAGATGACAAAGCTTTGAGTCCCACATGTTATTAATCATTTAGGGCTGCTAAAGAGCAGATTTTTATGTGTATATACCAATAGTATATACATCTAGGAGTTGTGTATTGTACGACTACGAATACGGGTGCATACGAGTAGAATTATTGATGAAAATGAATGAGAATGTAATTGTAAGCATTTTTGTTAAGTAGAAGTACTTTGGTATGAGTCATAAAGTCTTTAAAAAGTGTACTAATACATCTTAATATACTACATGTATATACATTTTAACTGAGTCGTTAAGTCATCGTTAGTCGTTACATGTAAGTGTTGTTTTGAAACCTTTAAGTTGACGATCTCATTTAATGTTGTTAACCCAATGTTTATTATATCTAATGAGATGTTAAATTATTACATTATCATAATATTATGATGTATGAATATATCTTAATGGGATATACATACATTAAAATTTCGTTACAACGATAATCGTAACATATATGTCTCATTTCAAAATTCTTAAGTTAGTAGTCTGGTTTTACATATGTAGTTCATTGTTAACATACTTAATGAAATATATAATTATCATTTTATCATGTTAAATATAGTGTAACAATATCTTAATATGATACATATGTATTTAGTAAGACGTTATTATAACGATGATCGTTATATATATCGTTTCGAGTTTCTTAACTTAGTAGTCTCATTATTATGTATATAACTCATTGTTAATATACCTAATGAGATACTTACTTATCATAATATCATGTTAGCTATATATATATATATATATATATATATATATATATATATATATATATATATATATATATATATATATATATATATATATATATCATCATATAGCTTTTACAAGTTTTAACGTTCGTGAATCACCGGTCAACTTGGGTGGTCGATTGTCTACATAAAACTCATTTCAATTAATCAAGTCTTAACAAGTTTGATTGCTTAACATGTTGGAAACATTTATTCATGTAAATATTAATCTCATATAATATATAATCATGGAAAAGTTCGGGTCACTACAGTACCTACCCGTTAAATAAATTTCGTCCCGAAATTTTAAGCAGTTGGAGGTGTTTACGCATCATCTGGAAATAAGTGTGGGTATTTATTCTTCATCTGATCTTCATGCTCCCAGGTGAACTCGGGTCCTCTACGAGCATTCCATCGAACCTTAATGATTGGTATTTTGTTTTGCTTAAGTCCTTTAACCTCACGATCCATTATCTCGACAGGTTCTTCAATGAATTGAAGTTTTTCATTGATTTGAATTTCATCTAAAGGAATAGTGAGATCTTCTTTGGCTAAGTTTTTCATTGATTTGAATTTACGTGAAAAGTATCATGTACGCCGGTGAATTATTGAGGTAATTCAAGTCGGTAAGCTACTGGTCCGACACGATCTATAATCTTGAATGGTCCAATGTACCTTGGATTCAGTTTCCCCCGTTTACCAAATCGAACAACACCTTTCCAAGGTGATACCTTAAGCATGACCATGTCACCAATTTCAAATTCTATATCTTTTCTTTTACTGTCAACGTAGCTCTTTTGTTGACTTTGAGCGATTTTCAACCGTTGTTGAATTTGAATGATTTTCTCTGTAGTTTCTTGGAGAATTTCTGGACCCGTAATCTGTCTATCCCCCACTTCACTCCAACAAATTGGAGACCTGCACTTTCTGCCATAAAGTGCCTCAAACGGTGCCATCTCAATACTCGAGTGGTAACTGTTGTTGTAGGAAAATTCTGCTAACAGTAGATGTCGATCCCAACTGTTTCCAAAATCAATAACACATGCTCGTAGCATATCTTCGAGAGTTTGTATTGTCCTTTCACTCTGCCCATCGGTTTGTGAATGATAGGCAGTACTCATATCTAGACGAGTTCCCAACACTTCTTGTAACGTTTGCCAAAACCTTGAAACAAATCTACCGTCCCTATCAGAGATAATAGAGAATGATATTCCGTGTCTGGAGACAACTTCCTTCAAGTATAACCGCGCCAACTTCTCCATTTTATCATCTTCTCTTATTGGCAGAAAGTGTGCTGATTTGGTGAGACGATCGACTATTACCCAGATAGTATCATAACCACTTGCAGTCCTTGGAAATTTAGTAATGAAATCCATGGTAATGTTTTCCCATTTCCATTCTGGAATTTTGGGTTATTGAAGTAGACCTGTTGGTTTCTGATGTTCAGCTTTGACCTTAGAACATGTCAAACATTCTCCTACGTATTTAGCAATATCGGCTTTCATACCCGGCCACCAAAAGTGTTTCTTGAGATCTTTATACATATTTTCCGCTCCGGGATGTATTGAATATCTGGTCTTATGTGCTTCCTTAAGTATCATTTCTCTCACATCTCCAAACTTTGGTACCCAAATTCTTTCAGCCCTATATCGGGTTCCGTCTTCCCGAATATTAAGATATTTCTCCGATCCTTTGGGTATTTCATTCTTTAAATTTCTTTCTTTTAAAACTCCCTGTTGCGCCTCCTTTATTTGAGTAGTAAGATTAGTACGAATAATTATATTCATAGCTTTTACCCGCATAGGTTATCTGTCCTTCCTATTCAAAGCGTCGGCTACCACATTCGCCTTCCCCGGGTGGTATCGAATCTCAAAGTCATAATCGTTCAACAGTTCAGTCCACCTATGTTGCCTCATGTTCAGCTGTTTCTGATCAAATATATGTTGGAGACTTTTGTGGTCGGTATATATGATACTTTTGACCCCATATAAGTAATGTCTCCAAGTCTTTAATGCAAAAACAACCGCGCCTAATTCCAAATCATGTGTCGTATAATTCTGCTCGTGAATCTTCAATTGTCTAGACGCATAAGCAATTACCTTCATTTGTTGCATTAATACACAACCGAGACCTTGCTTTGAGGCGTCACAATATATCACAAAATCATCATTCCCTTCAGGCAATGACAATATAGGTGTCGTAGTTAACTTTTTCTTCAACAATTGAAATGCTTTCTCCTGCTCATCCTTCCATTCAAATTTCTCCCCTTTATGCGTTAATGCAGTTAAGGGTTTTGCTATTTTGGAAAAATCTTGGATGAACCTTCTGTAGTAACCAGCCAATCCTAAAAATTGGCGTATCTGCGTCGGAGTTTTTGGGATTTTCCATTTCTCAACGGTTTCAATCTTTGCCGGATCAACTTGAATACCTTCTTTGCTCACTATGTGACCGAGGAATTGAACTTCTTTTAACAAAAATGCACACTTTGAAAATTTAGCGTACAGTTTCTCATTCCTCAACAATTTTAGCACTTTTCTTAAATATTCTTCGTGCTCTTGTTCATTCTTTGAGTAGATAAGGATGTCATCGATGAAAACAATAACAAACTTGTCAAGATATGGTCCACACACTCGGTTCATGAGGTCCATGAACACAGCTGGTGTGTTAGTCAACCCAAACGGCATAACCATAAACTCATAATGACCGTAACGCGTTCTGAAAGCAGTCTTCGGAATATCATAATCCTTCACCCGCATTTGATGATACCAAGAACGTAAATCAATCTTCGAATAAACTGACGAGCCTTGTAGTTGATCAAATAAGTCGTCGATTCTTGGTAGTGGATGACGGTTCTTAATGGTGAGTTTGTTCAACTCTCGGTAGTCTATACACAACCTGAATGTACCATCTTTCTTCTTGACAAACAAAACAGGTGCTCCCCACGGTGATGTGCTTGGTCGAATGAAACCACGCTCTAAAAGTTCTTGTAATTGAATTTGGAGTTCCTTCATTTCACTGGGTATGAGTCTGTATGGAGCACGAGCTATTGGTGCAGCTCCCGGTACAAGATCTATTTGAAATTCAACGGATCGGTGTGGAGGTAGTCCCGGTAATTCTTTCGGAAATACATCGGAAAATTCTTTGCGACGGGAACATCACTGATGTTCTTTTCTTCGGGTTTGACTTCCTCGATGTGTGCTAGAATGACATAGCAACCTTTTCTTATTAGTTTTTGCGCCTTCAAACTACTTATAAGATTTAACTTCGCGTTGCTCTTCTCTCCGTACACCATTAAAGGTTTTCCTTTTTCGCGTACAATACGAATCACATTTTTGTAACAAACGATCTCTGCTTTCACCTCTTTCAACCAGTCCATGCCAATTATCACATCAAAAATCCCTAACTCTACTGGTATCAAATCAATCTTAAACGTTTCGCTAACCAGTTTAATTTCTCGATTCCAACATATATTATCTGCTGTAATTAATTTACCGTTCGCTGATTCGAGTAAAAATTTATTATCCAAAGGCGTCAGTGGACAACTTAACTTAGCACAAAAATCTCTACTCATATAGCTTCTATCCGCACCCGAATTAAATAAAACATAAGCAGGTTTTTCATCAATAAAAAACGTACCCGTAACAAGCTCCGGGTCTTCCTGCGCTTCTGTCGCATTGATGTTGAAGACTCTTCTATGACTTTGCCCATTTGTATTCCCTTGGTTTGGGCATTTACTCTTGACATGGCCCGGTTTCCCACATCCATAACAAATAAAGGCGGCATTATTTGTCCCGATATTATTTGTTGCATTATTTTTGTTAATCATCGGTCCGTAGACTTCACACTTCGTCGCGCCATGACCACATCTTTTACACTTAGTACACGTTGTCAGGCAGAACCCAGTCGGATGGTAACCTTCACACCTCTGGCATGGCTTCTGCCTTTTGTTATTATTGTTGGGATGTTTGTTGTTGTGGTTGTTGTTGTTGTTGAATTGGTTGTTATAGTTGTTGTTGGGGTTGCAATTTTTGTTGTTGCGGTTGATGTTACGGTTGTTGGGATAGTTGTTGCGATTGTGATTGTGATTGTGATTGTTGTCCTTTTTGTATTGGTGACCCTTGTCACTGGTTTCTTCCCACTTTCTCTTGACTTGTTTCGTGTTGGTCTCTTCGGCCACCTGTTCTTTAATCCTTCCTTCAATCTAATTTATGAGTTTGTGAGCCATTCGACTTGCCTTTTGTATGGAGGCGGGTTCGTACTAACTCACATCTTCTTGAATTCTTTCTGGTAACCCTTTTACAAATGCTTCGATCTTCTCTTCTTCATCTTCGAATGCTCTAGGACACAATAGGCACAACTCTGTGAATCGTCGTTCGTATGTGGTGATGTCGAAACCTTGCGTTCATAATCCTCTAAGCTCTACCTTGAGCTTATTGACCTCGAATCTGGGACAATACTACTCGCTCATCAAGTGTTTGAATGCTGACCACGGTAGTGCGTAAGCAGCATCTTGTCCCACCTGCTCGAGATAGGTGTTCCACCATGTTAACGTAGTACCTGTGAAGGTATGCGTAGCGTACTTTACTTTGTCTTCTTCAGTGCACTTACTTATGGCAAATACCGATTCGACCTTCTCGGTCCACCGCTTCAATCCGATTGGTCCTTCGGTTCCATCGAATTCTAGAGGTTTACAGGCATTGAATTCTTTGTAGGAGCATCCTACACGATTCCTTGTGGAATTAATTCCACTGCTAGATCCGGAGTTATTGTTGTTATTTTGCATTGCGGCCTGCACTGTGGCTATGTTCACAGTAAGAAAAGCACGGAAGTCTTCCTCGCTCATGTTTAAGTTCTGACGAGTCGTCGGTGCCATTTCCTTCAAAAATAGCCAAAAGAATTTAGTTAATCATATAGAATATTAAGAGTAGTCAATAGTATTTCGTAGCATAATATGAACTTATTTATAAAAGCTTTTTATTCATATTAGCGTTTTATAAGTTTTAATTCTGGTAGTACCTACCCGTTAAGTTCATACTTAATAGCTAACATACAATTCAATTACTACAATTCTATATGAAAAACTAATTACAATAAATTTCACGTTCAAACTTTTATACAATAATTTACAAACGTACAATACCACTATTTTACATATAGCATGAAATATAGCACACAATAACTTTGATACAAGGCAATTGCGAAGACAATTCTAGTTGAACGTAAGTCGTTCCGCGAAGGCAATAAAGATTCGTAATTCATAGGTCCAGAAGCAAGTCATGCATTCGGGTTTACTAATACTATTTCCCATCCTTGGTCTTGTGGAAAATAACCGTTATGGCCGTTAGCTAGGTAGCATGTTGTAACGTCATCAAAAAGGCGAGGGTTACGTAATGCCCAACAGCCCCGTAACAATCTAAAAACCTTATTTCTCACTTCAACTACTGAATCCGTCATTTGTGGGAATGTTTTATTTAGAAGTTGCAACCCGATGTTCTTTTTCTCAATTTGGTGAGAAGCGAACATCACTAACCCGTAAACATAACATGCTTCTTTATGTTGCATGTTTGAATCTCTTTCTAAAGAACGAAGTCCTATGTTGGGATATGTGGAGTCAAAATAGGCTCTCAACCCGTAGCGGAAAGTTGCAGTAGGGTTTCCCGCACTTAATGCCTTAAAGAAAACACGGCGTAACTTAGGTTCTCCCCAATGTGATATACACCATCTATTAAAGGAAAGCCTTTTATAAACCAAGGCATGCCTGGAACGTCTTTCAAAAGTCCTACAAACTAATTTCACCATAAATAATTGTGCCGATAAGTTCTGACAGACTTTAGACAAGATTTCATCAATCATATCCCTTGGTAAGTCTTCTAAAATATTTGGTTGTCTATCCTTAACGTCCATTGTGTGTTTTTATACTGTAAAATAGACGAGGATTAGATTCATAAAAGATAATTAACACACAATACAAGCAATTTTTACATACAGCATAAAAGTACAAACACACTGAAATACATGTATTACATGGCATGGTAAGAATAATTGACTTCAATTCTTTATTCCGACTCACTTGTTTCTTCTTCTTCAGACTCATTTCATTTTGCTAATTTTCTAGGGATAGATGGTGCTCCTCTAATACGAGCCGTCCTTTTCACAAATGGTCTAGAAAAACCTGGTGGCTTAGATGTTCCCGGGTTATAGTGAAAGTTTAAGAAATACGGGTGTTTACGATATATCCCATCAGGATATTTCATGTTAACATAGAGTTCATCTGTTTTGGACTCGAGTTTTTCTATTTTGATAGCTTTTCCTTTATTATTTTCTTTTGCCTTATTAAATTGAGTCGAGGTAATTTCTATAACATCATCGGAATCCTCATCGGGATCCGATTCATCAGAAAATTGGTAATTTTCCCAATATTTTGCTTCCTCGGCGGAAACACCATTGACCATTTTTAGCTTTGGTCCATTGGTTGAGAATTTTCTTTTATTTATCTGTTTTTTTGTGGTTCCTAATATTTCCTCCTCCGGAACCTCTTCTTCCGGTTCCTCTTCTTCCGGTTCCTCTTCTTCCGGTTCTTCTTCGGGAATTTGTGAATCTTCCCAGAATATATTCGACTCTTCATTATTATTAGGTGATTCGATGGGATTTGTACTAGAGGTAGACATCTATCACACAATATCAAACACGTTAAGAGATTAATATATCACATAATATTTACATGTTAACAATTTGTAGTTTCCAACAAAAAGTGTTAAGCAATCGTTTTTAAAGAAAACACGGTCGAAGTCCAGACTCACTAATGCATCCTAACAAACTCGATAAGACACACTAATTCAAATTTCTGGTTCTCTAAGACCAACGCTCGGATACCAACTAAAATGTCCCGTTCATATCGATTATAAACGTTTCATATTAATTGATTTCGTTGCGAGGTTTGACCTCTATAAGACACACTAATTCAAAGACTGCATTTGGGATGAGTCAAATATTTTGGGATTCGCGTCAATTAAGGTGTCTGTTCCCTAATTCTTAGGTTACCAAGTTAAAAGGGTGATATTCGGTATTCATAATCCAACATAGAATGTAATTTCAAGTACTTGTGTCTATTTTGTAAAACATTTACAAAACTGCATGTATTCTCATCCCAAAATATTAGATAGTAAAAATGGGACTATAACTCACTTTCACAGGTTATCACTTCGTCGAAAAATAACACTTGGCCACTGGTCGATACACGAACCTATAACAAATATGTATATATATATATCAAAGTATGATCGAAATATAATTATACCATATTTTATTATGTTTTAACGATTTAGGTTTGTTAAATTGATAGTCCAACGTTTGTAATCCACAAATAATTATCCACAGTTAGTAGTACAGAAATAAATCAATATATATTATCTCGAATCAATCCACGACCCAGTGCATACAAGTCTCAGACTCGATCACAACTCAAAGTATATATATTATTTTGGAATCAACCTCAACCCTGTATAGCTAACTCGATCATTACCGCATATAGAGTATCTATGGTTGTTCCAAATAATATATATAGATGACGTCAATATGATATGTCAAAACATTGCATACGTGTCTATGGTCTATCAAGGTTACATAATATGTTAGAGTACATGTATAATACAATATAAGTTAGTTAAGTTATGGTTAGTATAGATTTGTTACAAATTTCACGTAGCTACAACAAGAAAAATTATCCAATTTTGTTTTACCCATAACTTCTTCGTTTTAAATCCGTTTTGAGTGATTCAAGTTGCTATGGTTTCATAATGAACTTAAATTTATGAAACTAAACAGAAAAAGTATAAGTTTATAGTCGGAAATACAGGTTACAAGTCAATTTTGTAAGAGGTAGTCATTTCAGTCGAAAGAACGACGTCTTGATGACCATTTTGAAAAACATACTTCCACTTTGAGTTTAACCATGATTTTTGGATATAGTTTCATGTTCATAAGAAAAATCATTTTCCCAGAAGAACAACTTTTAAATCAAAGTTTATCATAGTTTTTAATTATCTAACCCAAAACAGCCCCCGGTTTCACTACGACCGCGTATGTCCGATTTTACGGTGTTCTTCGTGTTTCCAAGTTTTAAATCATTAAGTTAGTGAGCTCTTCATATGGAGGTCGAGGAAAAAATGTATCCCAACTTTGATTGAGCTGGAAAAGAGTGGGATTGATCTTCACTCAGTCTGTTGCCCTCTTTGTGACGATGGGGTGGAATCAGCTGACCATGGCTTGCTCTTTTGTCTTCGATATTTGGGAAAAGGTATTCAAATGGTGGGGATTTAGTGTGTTTTCGTCAGCTAGTTTATGTTAGATCCTTCAAGGCTCTACAATCGGGAATATGTCGGATTTAGGTTTCAAGATTTGGCAAGCGGTTCTTTGGTCGTGTTGTTATCTCATATGGTGGAACCGGAACCAAGTGGTCTTTAATAAAAAAGGTTGGACAACCCCGATAGCATTATGTGAGATTCAACTCAAGGCTTTCGAGTGGATTGGGAAAAGAAGCAAGTCACTTCATCTTGATTGGCATACTTGGCTACACAATCCTCAATCTTTTGTTATGTAAATTTCGTGTGCTTAGATGTGTGTTGGCTTAACGGCTTGTTTAGTTAACATAAAACCCTCGAGATGTACATTGTGATTGATTTATTAATATAATTTGTTGTTTTTCGAAAAAAAAGAAAATGGAATCACAACTTAACTGACTTGACTCTTTCAACGGATAATAAACTAAGTAAATAAAATAAATCTGGATTATATTCTATCACAAAGTAGTTGGACATGAACATGAAGTTTAATATACAAAGCAATAATGGAACGAAATCCTGATCCCTGCTACCTTGTATGTCGAAAATAGAATCATAACCATTGATTGGAGTAATGACAGTCTATAACGAGTCTTGTTGAGTACCAACCTTCATCTTCATTGTTGAAGCAAGGCGGGGTTAAAAACTTGAAATCTTGATTTAGACTATCAATAATTATAACTAATCCACCTTTATAGAAAGAAGTCAAACTATTTTTTCATTTTAACCTAGACACTTTTCTATATTCACCGATGCCACTCTGAAAAATGTCGAGTGAATTTCTTCCAAAGTTTTAAGGACTGTTTTCGAACTTTAAAAAAAAAACAATTAATAAATATTGATACGTCCAAGCACAATTCTAATTAAGGTTAATTACCTCCAATAGATGGATTGGGGAAGTTACTGGAGAGAATCTATAGAGAGCTACTTTGCATTTAAGGGGTATTTTTTGTTCATATTACAATTATGATTCTACAAAAAAATTATATAAATTTAAAGAAAGATGTTATATACAAACCAATATCTGTTGAGAAAAGCGACACCGAATTATAGCAAACCGCTAGTAATAAATGAAATAGCGACAATAAAGACACACCGAGATTTAACGTGGAAAACCCCAATAGGGTAAAAACCACGGGCAAGGAAAGAAATGTTTCACTAATAAGAATAATAGGAATTACACTTTTCTCTAATTACAAGGATAAGCACTAATCTTTATATCTCTTGTAATTAGGAGATTAATACTCACTAACTCTATATTTAACTCTTTTAGTATGCAATGGAGAATGTGTTTTTGGGATGATGAAATGAGCATAAGTTAGAGCTCTATTTATACTACTAAAAATTGGGGGTTGGTCAGTATGAAGATGAAAGCCTTCATTTGAATAGTATGGCTACAAAATAAATGTGTTAATTGACCACATCAACTCTACCGTCCAAGTTTAATATTCAACAATCTGCCACTTGAAGATTCTATTGAAGCTCAATCAATCTTCACGCGATAATCCTTCATTACCAATGATGTTGCTTACGTTTCTGCTAGGCCACATGAGGAACGACACCAAATAAACTTGTCACGGTTGATTGACTTTGTTAGAAAATCGGCCACATTGTCGTCAGTATGAATTTTCTGCACATCCACGGTTTCTTCTTCCACTTTCTCACGAATGAAGTGATATTGAACTCGTATATGCTTTGTCTTTGAATGAAATGCCGGATTCCTTACAAGATGCAAGGCACTCTGGTTGTCACAAAATAAAGTGATATTCTCTTGTTTGTGCCCGAGTTCCTCCAACAACATCTTCAACCATACTGCCTCTTTAGTAGCTTGAGTAGCTGCTACATATTCTGCCTCAGTTGTTGACGTTGCCACAACTGACTGCAGTTTTAAAACCTCAGCTTACTATTCCACCACAAAGTGTGAAAACATATGCAGTGGTAGATTCACTTTTATCGATATCACCTGCATAATCTGAATCAACATACCCTTTGACAATAAATTCTGGTTCCCCATAACATAATGCAACATCTAAGGTTCCCTTGATGTATCTAAGTATCCTCTTTACCGCATTTCAATGCTCTTTACCAGGATTCGCCATGAACCGACTAACTACTCCCACTGCATGTGCAATGTCTGGTCTTGTACATATCATTGCGAATATTAAACTTCCCACTGCTGATGCATACGGTACGCGAGACATCTCCTTCCTCTCATATTCACTACTAGGGCACATAACGGAGGATAACTTGAGATTAGTAGGAAGTGGGGTTGAGATTGGCTTACTATCTTGCATATTGAAACGCTCCAAGATTTTCCTCAAATAATTCTTTTGAGAAAGCCAAATCTTCCTATTATCTCTGTCTCAGTGAATTTGCATCCCTAGAATCTTGTTTGCGGCACTCAAGTCTTTCATTTCAAACTCCTTAGCCAATTGAACCTTCAACTTATTAATACGATCTTTGTTGGAGCCTGCAACCAACATGTCGTCTACATATAACAGCAAAATGACAAAATCATTGTCCCCAAACCTCTTGAAATATGCATAAGGGTCTGCATAAAGTCTGTTATATTCAAGGCTCATTATGAAAGAATCAAATCTCTTGTACCAACACCTCGGTGCCTGTTTGAGACCATACAGAGATTTCTTTAACCTGCACACCAAGTTCTTTTTTCCTTGTAGTTCAAAACCTTCTGGTTGAAGCATATAAATTTCTTCTTCAAGATTTCCATGAAGAAATGCAGTTTTCACATCTAGCTGATCTAGATGCAAATTAAATGTAGCACACATCGCTAGAACTACTCGAATTGTTGTAAGTCGAACCACAGGAGAAAATATTTCATTAAAGTCTTTACCTTCTTTCTGAGCATATCCTTTAACTACCAGTCTTGCACGATACCGCTCCACTTGATTATCGCCATTTCGCTTGATCTTATACACCCATTTATTTCCAATAGGTTTTCTACCTTTCGGTAATGGCACAAGTTCCCATGTTTGATTTTTATGAAGAGCTTCAATTTCTTCCTGCATATCTGTCATCCACTGAGATGCATCTGAATGATTCAGTGTCTCGCGAAGAGTTGTTGGTTCTCCTTCCTCTGTTAGAAGACAATATGCAATATTGCTTTCCATAATATAATCCGAGTGCCACCCTGGACGTTTCCTTTTCCGATTAGAAATACGAGTCGCTGGAGCTTCATCAACGATTACTTGATTTTTCTCATGCTCTGGTATTGTTTCAGAAGAATCTTTATAAAATTCATTTTCAACCTGTATCGGTGTAGTTTCTTTTGAAGTGCTAACATCTTCAAGATCTTTGTCTTTCATAAAGACAACATCTCTGCTGATGACTACTTTGTGGGCAGTGGGGTCCCACAAGCGGTACCCCTTAACTCCATCAGCATACCCCAAGAACAAACACTTTCTGGACTTCGGATCCAACTTTGTCATTTCTTGAAAATTGTACATTGCGTACACATGACTTCCAAATACATGAAGATCAGAATAATTAACTGGTTTTCCAGTCCACATTTCCATCGGCGATTTCAACTCAATTGCAGTTGATGTTGACCGATTTATCACGTAACAGGCAGTACTTACTGCTTCTGCCCAGAATGATTTTCCCAAGCTTGCAGTTGCCAACATCGCCCTTGTTCTATCTAACAATGTTCTGTTCATCCACTCTGCCACTCCGTTTTGTTGGGGAGTGTATGCTGTTGTGAACTGCCTTTTGATACCTTCTTGTTTGCAAAACTTATCAAATTCATCACCAGTGTATTCTCCTCCATTATCTGTCCTCAAACACTTGATCTTTTTACCAGATTCAAGTTCAACCCGCGCTTTGTAAACTTTGAAAACTTCAAACACATCCGCCTTCCTCTTGATTGGGTACACCCAACATCTCCTAGTGTAATCATCAATAAATTATACAAAATACTTTGCATATATATATATATATATATATATATATATATATATATATATATATATATATATATATATATATATATATATATATATATATATATATATCCTCCTAGGGATTGAACTGGTGCTTGCCACACATCAGAGTGAACCAATTCTAGAATCAATTTTCTTCTAGAATTTGATGTGTTAAACTTCAGGCGATGTTGCTTGCTGATTACACAATGCTCACAGAAAGGTAGTGATACCTTTGTAAGACCAGGAATAAGATTTCTTTCAACAAGAATCTTCATACCTTGTTCAGACATGTGTCCAAGCTTTTGATGCCATGTCATAGCAACTTTATCACTTGAACTATTCGAAGCAACAGATGCTTCCGATTCATGTACCGTCTCGCCTTTCAGAATGTATAAATTAGTACCCACTTTTTCTCCTTTCATAAGTGCAACCACGCCTTTCTTGATTATCATGATCTTCTCATGTATCACCATCTTACAACCAAGATCATCCAATTGTCCTAAAGACAATAAGTTCTTCAAACCCTCCACGTGTCGTACACATTGAATAGTACGAACTGTACCATCGTGCATCTTCAGAATGATATCTCCAATTCCAATGATCTTTAGTTCATGATCATTGCAACTATATACAGATCCTCCTGAGATATGTTCATATTGTTTGAACCATTCTCTTCTAGGGGTCATGTGAAAAGTAGCTCCCGAGTCAAATAACCAGACATCAACAAATGTCTTTCTGTCTTCATTTACTACCTCTGCCTCACTAACCAAAGCAGTCCCATCATCTGAAGTGCTTGCAATATTTCCTTGAGGATTTGAGTTATTTAAACTCCGACAATCCTTCTTCAGGTGACCTTTCTTGCCACAATTGTAGCATGTATATGTCTTCTTCTTTTTAGACTTCGGTTTACCATGATTGTGACTCCCACTTGGGCCACGTTCCGTTGATCTCCCTCCTGACACCACCAAGGCCTCCACTTGTCGTGAACCGGCCTGTTTGTCCTCCTTATTATTGCGCCGATTTTCTTCTTCTAGAATAGCAGCAGCAACTTCATCATAGACTAGATACTCCGAGAGAACATTATTGGTTAAGTTAATAATGAGTTGATGATACGAGCCAGGTAGACTCTGAAGTAAAAGTTCAGCACATTCTTTTGGCTCTATATTGCAACTTAATGAAGCGAGTTGAGAAAATAGAGTATTCAAAGAATTAATGTGCTCATTAACTGAAGTAGATTCATTCATGCGTAGCGCATAAAGTTTCCTCTTAAGGAATATCTTGTTGTGGAGTGATTTGGTCTCGTACAATTTTACGAGGTGATCCCAAATCTCTTTCGCCGTCTTCTTTTCTTCAATGCTAGACAAAACGCCATCTGCTAGTGCCAGATGAAGATTTGCGATAGCCTGGCCGTCCATCTCTTCCCATTTTTCATCAGTGACTTCGGCGGAACGTCCACTGATGGCCGCCAAACACTTATCCTTTCTCAGGATAGCTTTCATCTTTAGTTTCCATAACGAGAAGTTACACCCGTTGAACTTTTCAATTTCAAATTTCGTAGACATTGCTATAATTACAATCTTCTTTTCGACGATACTATTTTTCGAGAAATAGTACCCACGGAAATTTTATCTTATCGAGTGAAAATAATCTTACTTATTTTATGATGTGGACGATCCACTCCCGTGGCAACCACAGAGCATACGATAAACACACTAGATATTAGACCTTAGCTCTTGATACCACTTGTTGAGAAAATCAACACCGAATTATAGCAAACCGCTAGTAATAAATGAAATAACGACAATAAAAAGACACCGAGATTTAACGTGGAAAACCCCAATAGGGTAAAAACCACGGGCAAGGAAAGAAACGTTTCACTAATAAGAATAATAGGAATTACACTTTTCTCTAATTACAAGGATAAGCACTAATCTTTATATCTCTTGTAATTAGGAGATTAATACTCACTAACTCTCTATTTAACTCTTTTAGTATACAATGGAGAATGTGTTTTTGGGATGATGAAATGAGCATAAGTTAGAGCTCTATTTATAGTACTAAAAATTGGGGGTTGGTCAGTATGAAGATGAAAGCCTTCATTTGAATAGTATGGCCTCAAAATAAATGTGTTAATTGACCAGATCAACTCTACCGTCCAAGTTTAATATTCAACAATATCTATAGAAGCCAACCTCTATAATGGTTTTTATGTACTCCAAAATAAATAAAGAAGGCAAATATGTGGATGTGTAACCAATTTATTTTGGCGCATTTTTCTTATTTTTTCTTTGGTGCAAGTTACATTCTTTGGCTTCATCCGTTACCAATCAATCAAGTTTTTAATATTATACAATCAATCGAAATTTCCAACCCTGCTATAAAATGGTACTCATCATACAGAATATAACACACAAGTTAACCCAAAAAAAACACATAGGCAAAAACCATTACCAATTTTAGCCCAAAAAAATAATATCCTCTATCAATGGGATCAAAATCATACGATGAACTCCATGGAAGCACCAATTGGGCTGGCCTTCTTGACCCATTAGACCTCGAGCTACGTACTCTACTTGTCGGCTATGGTGATCTTTTATCAGCCACTAAAAGAGTATTCAATAACGACGAAGGGTCTAAGTACCAAGGCTACAGTTACTATGGCAAAACTGTGTTTTTCAAAAAAGCAATGCTCCCATCCGCTGATTCTAAATACCAAGTTGCTTACTTTATCTACGCCACTTCTCCTGGGGACGCTGTTCTGTCTCTGCTTTCTCCTGGTATGTCACGTGATGGTAGCGAATTTGAGACAAACTGGATGGGGTATATAGCTGTGTCTAATGACGATTATAGTAAGTCAATTGGTCGTCGTGAAATATGCATGGTGTGGCGTGGGACCGCTAGAACTTACGAGTGGAATCAAGACGTCTTTGGTGCAATGCCAGTATCAGCCGAGCCACTCCTCCCTGGTGTCGACGTAACAGGTGGATTAACCCTCCAAAGTTTCTAATCAATACATCTTTACAAGTTTGATAAAACATAATGATTTAGTGTTGAATAATTCAAAAGTTTTGATTAAACTTAGAGTGTCTTTGTTTATCTTTTAATGGAATGGTTCAACGCCCAATGTTGTCAGTGGCAGATCTTATTGTTACCCAAGGGGTTATCCGTCCCATCTGGATTTTAACGGAATAAAAAATTTTACACCAAACTTTTTTTTTTTTTGACAAAAAAATAAGGTTTTTTTAGTGTTTACCCCCTGTCACTAGTTTCACCCCCTCTTTAGTGTAGTCAGACTCAAGTTCCGCCACTGAATGCTGTACCATTCAGTATTCAATGCATTTGTTTCTGACACCTAAACGACTAGATGATGCTAAATGGTTCATATATTCAGTGTTGAACCATCATAACTGAGATAGTCTTTTAACCACTAAGCACATAAATTTTATCAATATTCTCTTTAAATTATATCAAGAACACTTATTAAACAACTATATTCTAGTTATTATTAATATAATGGTTAATAAGGTAATTTTGCATCATTAACATTGGTCATTCAAAATGATTATCAAACAGCTTATCATCATTCAGATCCAAACTCATTTAGAACATTTAAATCATTCAGATTATGAACCATTCGTCGCTTAACCATTCAGTTTTATTAAACGCACCCTATAGTTTTGAATATCGATAGCCTGTTTCAGTAAAATAATGTAAATTTAGTACAATAATATTATTTCAACCCCTTTTAAGTACATAGTTTTGGGCTCTAATACTTTGATTGGATGCAGGGGCTAATACACCACAAGTCATGGGAGGATGGCTTACAATTTACACCACTAATGACCCAAACTCTGAACTCGTCAAATCAAGTGCACGCACACAACTCACAGAAAACATCAAGAAACTACTTGAAAAGTACAAAGATGAAAAAGTAAGCATAACATGCACAGGACACAGTCTTGGTGCATGTTTAGCAACTTTATCGGCTTTTGACATCGCCATAAACATTGTGACACCTGATATAAACGTATCAGCTTTCATTTTTGAATGTCCACAAGTCAGAAATCAATCATTCAAAGATGAAATTGAAAAACTTCGGAACCTTAAGGTACTTAGGGTTAAGAATGATCGTGATGTAATCCCATTTTGGCCAAGTAAGATAGTGAAATGGGTTGAAGAACACATATGGGTGATCCTACCAAGTGAATTACTTGTGTATGTTGATGTTGGTGTTGAATTATGGATCGATAGCAATAAATCACCTTACTTGAAAGAGGAAAATCCAATAGATGGTATGTTACATCCAATGGTTTTTCATAATTTGCAATGTGTATTGCATACTTTGAGTGGTTGGAATGGGAAAGAAGGTGAGTTTGATTGGAGTTTAATGAAGAGAAGTTTAGGGTTGGTTAATTTGTCAAATGATTTTTTGAAAGAAGAGTATAAATTACCAGCGAATTGGTGGGCTGTAACGAATAAAGGAATGGTGCTTAGTGATGATGGTGATTGGGTTTTATCACCATTGGATCCTAAAGATCACGATCTTCCGGTTTACTAGTTTTATTATCCATGAGTTATATGATTTACGTCTCTTATGTTGTGTGTGTGAAATAAGTGAACTTGATATAAAAGTTCAATTCGTTTGTGTGTTTCCTTAAAATAAGTGAACTTCTTATAAGAGGTCAATTTGTTTGTGTGTTTACTGTTCGGTTCAAGTGTCAACCCAACCCAGTAAGCACTATCATATAGGGTTGTAAGTGTGTTTTGTTGTATGTTTATGTATAATATTTTTGTACTAATTCAAGTTTTAGTGTTTAATATTTGCCTAATAACTTGCTTACTTATCAAATCTAATTCGAGTCCACGTTTTAATTAAATGGATGAAGTTGTTAGACATATTAGTTAGGCCCAAGTTCAATATGTAAGAAACTTTAAACATCTAAACCCTAATGGACCCAAGCCCACATATTGAACTTGGGCCTAACTAATAACTAATATGTTTAACACTCTCCACTATTCGAGCAGCGAAATCTTGAAAGCTTGAACTTGGGTCTAACTAATATGTCTAACACGCTTTCGGCCAACTAAGTCTCGGGATCAGACCCGCTCTCTGATACCATGTTAAATAATTGAACCCAGTAAATATTTTTGATAATAGTAGATATTTAGATATGGAAACATTAAACAAAAGGAAAGAAATCGGATGTCTTGGGAATCAAGTTTAACTTGTGGAGCAAGTATCTAGTTTATGGAAAGTCCTTTAGTTTGAAGGTCAAGACGCTTTAATTTGAAGGTCAAGACGCGAGAAGGAAAGTTCCAAGAAGCTGTCTGGAAGAATCTCACGATTGCGAGGGAAGTTTCTAGGTCGCGAAGACTGGCTTGGCCAGCAAATTGTTTCCTTATTTCGTTTTGCATTATAAATAGACCCCTAGCCTCATTGTAATTGTGTGCACGAAAAATATAGTGAAAAATCTCTGGCCCGTAGAGTAAACCCTTCTCCGTGTTTTGGAGTTGTTATATAACCACGTTAAATTCCGTGTCATTTATCTTTATCGTTTCATGCTTTATATTAATCGTTTGTCATTCGTGGGTTTAGTGATTATGATCAATCACTTGTCACGTTGGGTCCTACAATTCCTAACAGTAAATAGTATTTATAGAGTATAACAAAACTTAAACATCTAAACCCTAATGGACCCGAACCCAAATATTGGACTTGGGCCTAACTATTATGTCTAACAGAAGTAACTACCTATATCACTGCTTTGCAGATTGACTTTCATAGATTGTATTAAAAAAAAAAAAAAAAAAAAAAAATTACTTTACAATAAGAGGTTTGAGTCATATTTTTCATCATAACTCAAATTCATGACACAAAAACAGATTCATCACTAACATAAGAGCATCATCTTTTCTTTAAACATCATAATGCTCCTTTAACTAGCAGCTTCTGCTTCTCTTTCTCATCACAAATGAAGTTCGATAAACTGTTCCTCCGTATTGTTTTCTGTATCAATAGTTTACCAAGGCAGTAACAGAAATGTTGTAACATCTTTTATTAGATTTTGTGCCAACCAATTAATCTATTGAGTTTTAGAACAAGTTAAATAATCAATCTAAGAATATCACCTCATAAACTTCTGAGTTGATTAATGACACTGCCTTGGCAACGTGTGACGCGAGTCCATATATGTTGACTAATCCTTCTGAATGTGAACCACCTTTTTCGATCTGAACATTCAACATTTATAATAAGCAGGTATGAACAGAGACAATTATATATTGTTCTAATACACTCTCGTTTAAAGATATGAGCCGTTTTGATCCGAACCCAACCCGACCCGCCCCGCCCACTTTGGCAGCCTTATATATCAAGATGGGCAAATGAAATGACTAACCTCAATCCATGTACTAGATAAAGTTTCAATTGACATGATATGATTGACTTTATCTTCCATCAGAAGCTCAATATGTAAACATAAAACAGATAAGAACATAATAGAACAACAAAATAACAAACAACGGTTTACGAGTATAATTTATCACCTTGTTCATGGGGATCTTCTTTTTGTAGTTTCCAACAGTTGGTGGCATTAAAATTATTGAGTAAACCGGGCAAAAATACTTCTGCATACATTTCAAGAGATGTAAGTATACATAATATATATGTTATATGAATTTGCGGACATAGTCCAACGGTTCCCCATGTCCTTTGAGTCATGGGATAGGGGATAAAAAGAGGTCATGCGTTCGATCCTTAGGATGAAATAATTTTCTTTAAACCAATCCAACACTAATAATGGTGGTATATATTGACCCTATAGGGAGGTTTTACCGGATTCGTTCACGGACCTTTACCCGGAACACTGCCCGAATGGATGTGTTCTCGGGTACCGTCGATCGGGTTCGGGTTTCCGCCCGAACGTGTGTGTTACGTGCAGATGATGAGGGTCGTTGATATAAATGATCTACTGATGTCAAAAAATCGCGGCTCAAATATATATATATATATATATATATATATATATATATATATATATATATATATATATATATATATATATATATATATATATATATAATCTCAAAAACACCCTGGAAATTTGAATATGATTATTACAAAAACAGAACTCAAATTAGGGTTCTTTGTATCACACCTCATTTACATTTTCGCACACAAATTTTCAACATCCAAAAATTCTCTCCAAAATTAATCCCACCTACATTCGCTAAATGTGCAGAATTTTATCGAGGACGATTCGTTCACCAGTTGTCACTTGGTCAACGGTACCTGAAAACTCAATACACGATTGACCATCAGGAATAGTTTCAGGATTACACACAGGCCCGACCCAATGGGGAGCAAAGTGGACATTTGCTCAGGGCCCAATATTTTTAGGGGCCCAAAAATTTTAATTCTTACACACAAAATTTACCAAGCCTAGCATTTAAGTGCAAGGTGAAATCAAGCACAATATAAACCGGCCCAGCATTTCTTCATTTTGCTTTATAACCCATGGCTTTCATTTTTACACAATATATTTTCTTGTAAAACGCCGATGTGGGATAAATTACACTAGTTTAGATTCCATCTAATAAATGAATATCTATAACGTGAATTCTGCATCTTCATATTTGGTGCTTACATCAATAATTTAATTGTTCAAAATATAATATATACATAAACAAACAATTGATTAACTGTAAATGGCACAACTTAATGAAGTGAAAGAACCTAAAAATCTAGAAATAAGAGTTCGTCCAATTGCTTCAAATTTATTAACTACAAATGGGTTTGTGATTTTTTTAGTGAGTGTTAAAATAATTTATATTTTAGATCTGTTCCTTAGTTATCTAATAGGTTTGTTTAATCCAATCGATTTGAGACGGGACTACCTACACGACGTTTTGAAATCATAGTGACAATTCACGTCAAAAACGTACATGAACGCGGGCCTAAAGGGCCTTTTTTCCATTTCGCTCCGGGCACATAAATTCTCAGGACCGGCCCTGATTACACAATATCCAAATTTTGGATTCCGAGACTCTTTCATTGCTCTCCAGTTCTTCGAGTTTTACCCGAAAAGCTTTGAAAATCTGTGAATATATATATATATATATATATATATATATATATATATATATATATATATATATATATATATATATATATATATATATATATATATATATAGGGGCAGGACTAATGGGAAAGTAACCAATCGGGAGGAAGCGGAGGTAAGCAATTTTTTTTTTTTTTCGTTTTTTTGGAATTTTTTTTCAGGCATCAAGATCACACGAAAATATTAACATTTAAAAAAGACACTTCGTGATGAATGTTATTACTTGGGCGGAAAAACGATCGACAAAAATAACATCCAAGATAATATTGTTCGTGAAGAATGTTAACGTTTTTTTTTCATGTTTTGTGAAAGTAAAATTTAGCCCGATTTAGAGTTTAGGGTTTAGGGTTTAGGGTTTAGGGTTTAGGGTTTGGTGTTTTGGGTTTATGGAATAAACCCAAAACACCAAACCCTAAACCCTAAACTCTAAACCGTTCGTGTTAAAAACTCAATCTAAATCCTAAATCTAAACCCTAAATCTAAACCCTAATATCTTTTTTTTTTTTTGTGAAAAGCAAGATGATATATTAATAGCCACAAACACAACACGATTACAAATCAACATCCGTTGCTAAGAACGCAACATGAGAGCTAACAAAAAAATAAAGATCCTACCACAATTATGCTAACACAACAAAGGATTATTAAACCATACGTGCCAATCTAACTTATGATTTTTATTTCTTCGCGAGATCCATTCGAACGAGATCACTTGAATTTCACTAAACAAACCCGATGCCGAATCCGTCTTGTTGTTGAAAACTTTTGAATTCCTTGATTTCCAGAGCGAGTAAGAGACGCACCAACATAACGCTTGCCAAATAAATCTTTTGTTATCGGAAGCCAACGTGCCAAATGTGCCCTCGAAAATGTCACTATAGATGAAATTATCCGATGAATAACCCCACCAATTAAGAACTTTGCCCCAAATATTTTTCGCAAACTTACACGAGAACAAAATATGCTCTATAGATTTTAAGTCGTCATCACACACCGGGCACCGTGTACTATGTAGATCTATACCACGTTTATCTAATTCTAGCCTTACCGGTAACCTACCCATTCTTGCCCTCCAAATAAATACCTCAATCTTTTTAGGCACTAAGCGATTTCTGAGAGTTTTCGTCGAATCCAAATGCGATGCAAGGACCTTCCCATCGAGTATATCCACCAAGCTGCTGACCGAATACTCCCCATTGTTGTCCAGACCCCACTTCCACCCGTCTGATTTGTGAGGTTCGAGTACGATGCCATCAAGTTGGTCCATTAGCAAGATGAGTTCCGAAGCTGTTCTACCCGCTGGTTCCCGAATCCATCTCCATCCCCAAACCGTAAGCCCCTCCCTGACACCCCTCTATCCTGTACCGATGTTTTATTGTCGCTCTCCAACCGATATAACCTCTTGTACTTGTCTTTAAACCTTGTATCCCCAACCCATGTGTCTTCCCGAAATAGAGTGTCCGCCCCGTTTCCAATAACCCGAGAAAATGAATTGGAAAAAGAAATTCCCAACTCATCCACCTTTTTTCCTGCAATATATATGTTAGACCAAAGACTAGAGGTTGAGAGACGAGCAAACTCATCCCCCTCCACTAGCCCACCGTTAGTACCATAAAGACTTCGAATTACACGGACCCATAAAGTGTTGGCCTCGGTTTTAAACCTCCACCACCACTTACAAAGAAGAGCTAAATTTTTACTTTTGAGCGATTTTAAATTTAAGCCTCCTTCTTCGTGAGGAAGAAGCATTTTTTCCCATTTAACCCACGATAATTTAGAATTAGAACCCGACCCACCCCAAAAGAAATTACGTCTCACACTCTCGAGTTTATTTAGCACACAAGGCGGGGCACGGAAGAGTGAAAAAATAATATAGAGGTAAGCTCAATAAAACCGATTTCACAAGAGTAAGTCGACCACCAAACGAAATCATTCTAGCTCTCCAATCCGACAATTTCTTCTCGAACTTATCAACAACCGGGGACCAATCCATAAACTTCTTCATCTTATTTCCCACCGGTAACCCCAAATACATGAAAGGAAGAGAACCCGCTTGACAAGAGCACCAGCTTGCCATAGTTTCTACTTCGACTTTACTAACCCCCACCCCGTATAGCACCCTTTTATTATAATTAACTTTTAGCCCCGAAGCTCGCTCAAAACACTTTAACAAACACATGAGATTACGCGCATTACTACGACTCCATTCCCAGAAAAAAATCGTGTCATCCGCATATTGGAGATGAGATAGTCGCACTAAATCGCCACCTATTTCTATCCCTTTATACAATCTTTTCTCTATCGCCGCTTTTGCTAGAATATTAAGCCCCTCGGCCGCAATGATGAAAAGGAATGGAGATAAAGGATCTCCTTGTCTTACACCACGACTTAACGAAAATTCCGGAGTCGGCGAACCATTAATAAGAATTGAAATAGAAGCCGAGCCAAGACACGATTTAATCCACTTCCGCCATCTCTCACCAAACCCCATACATTTCATAACCTCCAATAGGTACTTCCAATTAATCGAGTCGAATGCCTTCTCAAAGTCCACCTTAAAGATGAGACCATGTCTCTTATTTCGTTTAAGTTCATCCACCACCTCGTTTGCTACTAAAACGCCATCGAGAATGTACCTTCCACCAAGAAATGCACTTTGCTCCGATCCTATAAGATTGGGGACCACTTTTCGAAGTCTTAAAGATAGTAACTTCGCGATAACCTTGTAATAACTTCCAATGAGACTAATCGGCCTATAATCCCCAAAACACAACGGGTCCGCTTTCTTCGGAATTAGAGAAACGAAGGATGCGTTGCATCCCTTAGAAAACTCACCATTTGCCCAAAACCAATTAATCGCCGCTACTAAGTCACCTCTAATGATGTTCCAAAATTTTTTGAAGAAACCTAAGTTAAAACCGTCCGGCCCGGGAGCTTTAGAGCTACCACAATTCTTAACCGCTTCCCAAATCTCCGGTTCCGAGAAAGGTAGTTCAAGCAAATTAGCCTCATCCAAGGAGATCGACGGGTAATGAAAATCCTCTAGACTTGGTCTCGAAACATTCTTTTCTTCGAAAATATTTTTGAAGTGATTGAACGCATTCATTTTAATCATATCCGGATCTTCACACCAATTACCATTTACATTAATACCCCGAATATTGTTCTTGTTGTAGTTGCGCTTTAGGGAATTATGAAAATATTTGGAGTTCTCGTCACCATCGATTGTCCACTTAACCCTCGCTTTTTGCTTCAACATTTCGACCTTTATTTCCTCCTTTTCAAGCCATTTTTTTCTCGATTCAAGCCACCGGACATACTCTCCATCAGACAACGTACCCGATTCCGCCTTTATTTCAAGCTCCATCGCCTCCTTTTTGGCATTACTGATGTCAACCTCTATACTACCAAACTCGCCTTTACTCCATTCTTTCAAACATCCTTTTAACCTTTTCAATTTGTTACGGAAGACACAATCCTTCCTAGAACCAACTAAATCTTCATCCCACGATTGTTCGATTATTTTTTCCACCCCCGCCGCCCGGAACCACTCATCGAATACTTTAAAGGGCTTTGGACCAAAGTTAATATCGCCATCCGACAAAACAATCGGACAGTGATCCGATAAATCTCTATCCAACGCAACCACCTTGATACCCGACCATGAAGCAAGGAAGTTATTAGACACTAGAAACCGATCAAGCTTACTCATCTTACCCTAATATCTAAACCCTATAAATCCTAATATCTAAAACCTATACACTCGAAAAACGCGATAATTGTTATATATTACTTCTTCGAGCGTTTTCCCGCCAAAATAAAAACATTTATCACAAAGTGTCTTTATTAAATGTTCATATTTTCATCCAATCTATAATGTTCGTGAACAAAGTTTTTTCAAAAAACGATAAAAAAAAAAAAATTTGCTTCCCCCCGCTTCCCCCGATTGGTTAATTCCCTCTTGATCCTACCAATATATATATATATTTATATATATATATTTATATATATATATATATATATATATATATATATATATATATATATATATATATATATTACAATTACAAGTTATATTCATCAGTAATACAATGGTTCGGTATTTGAAGAAATAAACGTATATTTGACGTCACATACATCATTATAACGGACCCGGTATACTTTTGTATCTGCTTGGGCTCCTGCATTGTTTAGGTGCAGAATTGGTGCTTCAATATTCACACTTTCGTATACGTCTATTCCAAAATGAAGCTGATGCATTTCTTTTTCTAATTTGTATTGAAATTCTTTAATTAACTCGTTGATTTCGTTGTCTAATCCTGAATGTACAGGGCCTGCAAAGAAAAAGAATATAAAGTTTAAGTTACTGATATATGTATGCATCAACAAATTTATAACGTTTTTGAGATATTTAAGCTAACATAGCCTTAAAGATTGCAGTCTGAATTTTTAACAGCGCCTTTAAAATATGTTTGGGAGACCATATATGGTGGTAACTCTGTCCCTTGTATTAACGCTATTTTGAAGCTGCAAATTTCACCATTTATGTAAAAGAACAACTATTTTTTCAAGTTTGCACATTCTAATATACTTAATATACTTATTTGTCAATGTTTGAGAGTAGAAAATCAAACCGATAGCCATACACCAAACTCCATTTCCACTTTAACAGTGTTACTACGATTACGACTAATGATACACTCAACCTCCAAGTAAAGATACGGACAATGATTAAAAACAACATAATAACGGTCAAATATGTTTGTTAAAATTATTGTATCAAACTTAGTTTGGATCTTGTACTTTTCACTGTTATCTTCTTTGGTTCTAGGACTTTTCAGGTTAATATCTGGATGGTCAAGGATTAAAGCTGGACGTTTCTTTCTAGAAGGGTTGTGGCTGTTCAAGACATTAAAGTAATGTCAAGGGGGCATATTGTATCTTCTGGCTGTATATAATCACCCTATTTCTAGGGTTTGAAGTACGTGTGAGTGTGGCAGCTTTTTCCTCTGACTCATTGTGTCTGATGTTCGATTGTTTCTCTCAAAAAAATGTTATTGATCCTTCATCACTTTGATTGTGTTCGTTTGTTCTGGATTATCAATTTTGGCACTTATAATTTTGGTACTTGTAATCTTGTTCTATATAATTGTTATCTTGTTGAATCCGAAGTGTTTGATTGTTTTGGTTTAAGATCTGGTTGAGTTAAGATTAAGGATTGTTCAATCCTCATTTCTTAACAATGTTATATCTCACCCCACTCGTTGCCCAGAGCCTTGACTTTCCATGTTTTTAGTCAAATGCGCGTGGTAGAATTAGGTACGATTTAATACCATGTACAATGGCATGGTGATTGGTTGCACATGAATACTTGGTGCCATCAGAATTACTGGATAAACCATATTATATTATTATACCTTTATAGGAAGAAAAAAAAAAAAAAAAAAAGGAACGTGTAAGTATGAAACATTCCTAACAAGAAAACGTACGTAATATGAACGAATAGTGACTAACCTCTAGGATGGTATCTATGATGAGTTTTTCAGCAGTTCTGACTTGGTCAACTGTGCCTATTAAGTCAACATAATAATGGCCATGTTTTAGGGTATCATCATCGTATAACAGCGCGATGGTGGCTTTTGAGACTCGGCTAATGTGCTTCACATGTTTGTACTTTTCTTTTGTAAGTTCTTTGCTAACCTGAGAACAGGGTACAAATTATCAGAAACTTGCAAACTAAAACTAATTACAATTGAAATTTCACGTACGTCATCGCTACGAAGCCGATATACTTTTCGTTCAGTTCGCTCCCCTGCTTCAATTGCATCGATTAAATACTGAGTTTCTCGAGGATCAGAATCTGAAAAGAGAAAATATTATGTACCCATGATCGTACTGCAACTAAAAGCTACCAAATAGAATTTGAGACGGGTAATCATGAAACTAAGATTAAACAAACAGAAATGAATTTTCTTAACACTAAAATCAACTGTAATTACAGTTTTCATGGTGGTAATTACAAGAGTGAATGATTGATCAAATTTTTATGGTGCACATTATATTCTTGGAAACAAGATTTATGAAACCCATGTTCATGGAAACCAAAAGCAAACAAAACTGAGATAAAAAGAACATCTACCATCTACCAACTTAATTAATTACATCATAATATTCAATTATGCATACAATCTTGTAAAGATCGTGTCTTTTCTTACCAAATATTTTCAAGAAGTGGAGATTTTGACGCGAAATACCACCTGGGTTCTGTAAAAATTCTGGCCATTGATGAACTGGTTGTTCAATTTTCGCTTTTGCATATTTGTCTGTTACTGGGTTTCGCTCCATTTTTTAATCAGTATTTTGAGAGAAATATTTGATGATTGCAAAAGATATGAGTTTAAAGTGTGTGAATTGATTTGCAGACTTACAGTTACAGATTAAAGTACGAAGCGTATCCGTTAAAAGGGGGAATGTGGGAAAATTAGTTGATAACAAACAAAACCATTTAAATACATAACTTACACTTTCGTCCCTTGAGGTATAACGTATGTACTTACTAGTCCTTCACTTACATAGGCTTTTTTTTTTTTTTGAAAGGCAAACTCACTCACCCACCTAATACTAACACGAATTTATACACACGAAATGTCCTAAGCAGGACTCGAACCCTCAACCTCAAGGTTGTAAGGGTGAACTCGATACCGCCAAGCCATTAGCTCTTTGGTTCACTTACATAGGCTTTAAAGTGCGTGAATTGATTTACACTTTTTAATACCAAATCAATATTACAAATGCTTTATTTCTGAACTGAATCTTATACAGTTTATTCAGTTAATGTAACATGGCTTAGCTCTTAAAATATACAACATGCCATGCTATTTACTCTGTCAGTACAAGTATATGTTTTCAACTTATGTAAAAATAAAATACGAATTGACCACAAATAACGCGACTGATTATGATCATTCTATAAAATTCAAGGGGTAAAGTATAAATATTATTTTGATGACGTTATACATTTCGGAACAGTGATGATAATAACAATTTATCAATGTTACTTTCTCTACTCAAATCTCTCAATCAATCAACAACTCAAAACGATTTATCAAAAGCGTTCAATATTTTTTCATTAATCTTACAACAATATTCCCAAAATCCATCGTCATCACATTACATATTACAATCATTAGCTTCACTTATTTCATGTTGTTCACTACTTAAATCAACTTCACAAGGAAAACAATTACACGCTTATATAATTACTTTCGGTTTCGAAAAATCCCCTGTTTTAGTCCCAAAATTGGTCACGTTTTACTCTGCTTCAAGTCTATTACGTGATGCGTATTACGTCACTCTAAATTCAAATATATTGCATCCTTTACCATGGAATGTTGTTATTTCTGGTTATATTAGAGCTGGGTTTCGAAAAGATGGTTTATTCGTGTATCAAAAAATGGTGAAACAGGGGATTGTACCGGATGTATTTACGTACCCCTCTGTTCTTAAAGCATGCGGCGAAGAATTTGATTTGGGGTTTGGGAAGGCTGTTCATAATTTAATTGTGCAATCAGGTTTGGGATGGAATTTGTTCATGCATAATGCATTGGTGTTTATGTATGGAAAATGTGGCGACTTGAAATCTGCACGTAAGCTGTTTGATGAAATGCCTGAGAGAGATTGTGTTTCTTGGAATTCGATTATTTCAGGGTATGCTTGCGAAGGCATGTGGAGGGAAGCTTTTGAGCTTTTTGATCGTATGCAGGATGAAAATGTCGATGCAAATATGATAATTTGGAATACCGTTGTTGGAGGGTACTTGAAGACAGGTGACTATATGCGAGTGATAAAGATGATTTCCCAGTTGAGGACTTATGGTGATGAATGGGATCACGTGGCTGTAATAAACGGTTTAAATGCATGTTCCCATATTGGTGCGTTAAAATTTGGAAAAGAGATTCATGGTTTGGCTATTCGGACGTGTTGCTATGCTTACGATAATGTGAAAAATGCACTGATTACGATGTATTCAAGGTGTATGGATGTTAAGCATGCTTATATTGCGTTCAATTTAATTGGAGATAAAAGTGTGATTACATGGAATTCAATAATATCAGGCTTTGCACATTTGGACAATGTAGAAGAAGCCACATATCTATTTAGGGAAATGTTGATTTCTAAAGTAGTACCAAGTTACGTGACGATAGCAAGCATACTTCCTTTATGTGCTCGAGTAGCAAATCTTCAACACGGTAAAGAGTTCCATTGTTACGTTATAAAGCACGAGGAATTTCAAGATTACTTGTTGCTATTTAACTCACTTATCGACATGTATGCAAGATCTGGGAAAATCTTGTTAGCGAGAAGATTGTTTAATAGTTTGACCAAAAAAGATGAAGTCACCTACACTTCAATGATAGCTGGTTACGGGATTCAAGGAGATGGACGAATGGCGGTTGACTTGTTTGACGAGATGATTAGATCAAACATAATGCCGGATCATGTGACCATGGTTGCGGTTTTGTCTGCTTGTAGTCATTCTGCTCTTGTTGACCAAGGTCAAACTTTGTTTAACAAGATGCGTGATGAATATGGTGTAGTTGCTCGTTTAGAGCATTATGCATGTATGGTTGATTTATATGGGAGAGCTGGTTTATTAGGTAAAGCAGAAGAAACAATCAGAACAATGCCTTATAAACCGACACCTGCAATGTGGGCCACGGTTATTGGAGGGTGTCGGATTCATGGACACGAAGAGTTGGGAAAATTTGCAGGTGAGAAACTGTTGGAAATGAGGCCTCGGGGTTCGGGATATTATGTGTTGGTGGCGAATATGTATGCTGAATTTGGGTGGTGGGAGAAACTAGCTGAAGTTAGGGTTTTGATGAGGGAATTGGGTGTGAATAAGATTCCTGGTTGTGCATGGTTAGATGTAGGAGATGGGTTTACTGAGTTTTCGGTTGCGGATACGAAGAACGTGAAGGCAGTTGAGATTTATGATATGTTGGATGGCTTGAGTGAACAATTGAAAGAGGCTGGTTACATCATGTCTGATGACAAATATGAAGTTATGGAATCATTTAGATGAAGAGGAGAATGTCAGAGGGGGTAATATTGACCCATTTACTTATGAGCTGGACAATTTGGGTTGTGTTATACAGCAACTCAAATAGATCAAATGGGTCAATTTAAAATAGTTGGCAAAAAGAGCAATGTACAGTTTTTTATTTTTATTTATTTATTATTATTATTACTTTTTTTTTGTCGACATCCCAGTAACCTGTCGGTTTGAATTTTATTATTTATATACATGGCCGGCCGAATCACATGAAAATAAGGTAATGTAGTCCTTTTGCAAGTGCAGGATAGATCTACAACTTAATGATGTACAAGGTTGATACACTAGTTTATTTTGAGTAGAACCGCATAATGTGTTTTGTGTTAAGCACAGATTAAAAAAAAAAAAAAAAAAAATTTAGAGATAGAGATAATGTTATGAAAATCCCCTCACTATGTACAAGATTATAGAAATATCAGAACATCAAATATAAGATATGAAATCAATATCTTTCTCGTCTACAGATAGTTGTGCAATCAAAGTCGGAGCATGATAACAAAAACCCAACTATATGAGCAAAGAAGATTGCTAAAGGGAATTACTTAAGAACAACCGCTGCATTTCGAAGGGCAAGATATCTTTGCACATAATCGTTAGGAAGTGATCTGACGATCTTAAAGACTTCTGTGTTTGCATACCGTAGATGTGTTCTTGGGTCACTATAAGGAGCCTGCATTCAAAATCATACATATATATTTACTGCATATAACAAGTATTGAGCAATAGACATAGACTCCACAAATTCATAAATCAGTCAAGGTGTAAGTGCAAAAATGGGCGGGTTGGGTAACAGTTCAACACGGTTAGTGTATGAAATCTAATTACAAAACCCATAATCTAACTTTTTGGGGATAGTCAGAATAGCATGGTACTAATTATACTTTACATACCTCAAATCCAGTTATATCACAAATTTGCTTCCGAGGATGCATCGAGGGTGGTGACTCAATATTTACATCTGCACGATAAAATCTATAATCATTAGGTGATATAGTTTGAGAATACTTTGTTGAGTGAACAAATGAAAGCTAAATGTGAAATATTCAGTACCGATATAGGAGGCGCAAAAATGGGCATATGATTCATATCTAAAAGGCAAAAATGTTCATGATAGCAGTAACATGAAACAAGAAGGCGACGCTTGACAGTATGTACAAAAATTTGATGTTATATGGTGGTCTTAACAATAAGTAATTTAATGAAGCCCGGCTGTAAGATCAACTATTCTAGCTATCAATAAGTCAATAGAGATGGTCAAAACATACATATCAGTATGGCCATCGTGTCCATATTGTTGTATTAGATAAACATGAACAATGAATGCTGGTGACTATACGTAATTGTAACACATCACTAAATTACAACCTGAGTGCCATTTAACTAACCAAGGAAACGATCCATCCAAGAGTGAATAAAGTTCTTAAAAAGTTTTACGCATTTGGTAAATAGTTGCAAGCACTAAACTTCATTTTAAGCATTCATAGTATACAATACAAAAACAGGCTAACTAGATCAGGAAATTTGAAAGACAAAGTAACTCCCAAAATTGACACATCCAGAATGTTCTTTATAAACAGTCAATATATTATAAACGGTCATGGGATAACCCGGTTCTATCTCAGTGAAAATACTAGCACACCTTATCCATTTATGTTAGACCAACTGAACAACCAAAAGGATAAAAAAAATTAGGGTAAACAACAGTTTATTTTTGGTATACTCCTAAACCCTGAAGTACCACAAGGTAACCGCTTACAAGAACAATATGTGGATAAAAGTACAATTGCTTATATTGATATGTCGTCATCATTTATTCATTTATTATACAATATATACTACGGAGTAATATAAATTGCAATTATTTCACCAAATTTCTCATCTTTTCCGCATTACCACAACAGTAAAACAAATAAACTCATATATACATATACATATACATAATAACTTAAATGAATTGTGAAAGTAATAATGACTTACAATTAGGTTCATCTAGTGGGTAATTTTGGTAATTTTCAGCTTGTATGATCTGCTTTAAATGTTTCCAGTGTCTACCCCTGGCTTGCCCTTTAGGATACTTTTCATACATTTGGATCTTTTTGAAAGGTTGATATGTTGGTAATATCATCTCTGAATCTATCACTTCTTGCTCCATCCTTCAAATCCCTGAATTAAAATATCAATTTTTCACCAGTTATTTTTATTAAGCAGTAACATATGAGAGTTTAAACCCTAATTTCAGAAGGAACTGTGAAAAAGTAAAGAAACAAGTCACAGGTGACAAAGGTTTAAGAAAGAACCCGGAATATATATATATTGTTTGTAGACCTTTAAATAAAGCAGATCAAACTATGATAGAACGAAAACGATGATGTTAAAGGTGAAATTGTGACTTCACAGATGAACGAAATGGATGAGAGACGTTTTGGGTGGCTTTCTTACCCGACCCGACTCCCAATCATGTACGGTTTTCGGTTCGATATGTTTACCAGATCCGGTTCTTAAACAATTATACTTTGATCTTGGGCCTCTCAGCGTAAACTAGTTAATAAGTCTCTGACCCAACGAATTTATTAAATTGGGCTTGGCTAATATTTTAGTTGGGCCATTTAACCTTAACTAAGAAAGATCAAACAATAACCATTGTATGAAAAGGCTGTGTATTTTGTTGACATTCTATTCTATATTCCAAATTCCCATTTCCCATAAAGGTAATTGTTGAAAATACACTTTTTTTTTTGACTTCAAACAAAATACATTTTTTTTAAAAAAATTGTCTTTTTACACCATTCGGTAGACGTGATTTCCGTCTACCACCTTTATCTGTCGTCTACTACCATTTTTACAACGTAGTCGACGGTGAGATAAAGGTGGTAGACAGAATTTACAAAGTAGTCGATCGTCTACTGCCTTGTTGTTGCTGTCTACTGCCTTGTTGTTGCTGTCTACTGCCTTGTAGACACTGACAAGGGAGTAGACAACAACAACAAGGCAGTAGACAGCAACAACAAGGCAGTAGACGGTCGACTACTTTGTAAATGTCTGTATACTGCTTTGTTCTCGCTGTCTACTAACTCTGCCAGTAGACGGGAATTCGTCTACTACCTTTATCTCACCGTCGACTACTTTGTAAAAATGGTAGTAGACGACAGATAAAGGTGGTAGACGGAAATGCCTTGTAGACACTAACAAGGGAGTAGACAGCAACAACAAGGCAGTAGACAGAAACAACAAGGAAGTAGACGGTCGACAACTTTGTAAATGTCTGTCTACTGCTTTGTTCTCGCTGTCTACTAACCCTGCCAGTAGACGGAAATTCGTCTACTACCTTTATCTCACCGTCGACTACTTCGTAAAAATGGTAGTAGACGACAGATAAAGGTGGTAGACGGAAATCCCGTCTACCGAATGGTGTAAAAAGACAATTTTTTTAAAAAAAGTGTATTTTGTTTGAAGTCAAAAAAAAAAAAGTGTATTTTCAACAATTTCCCTTCCCATAATTTGTTAAAAAAAATGAGGAGGAGAAAATATCTGATATCTTTTTGATTTGAAAAAGCAAAGATAGTAAATATATATATATATATATATATATATATATATATATATATATATATATATATATATATATATATATATATATATATATATATAGGGGTAGGATCAAGAGGGAAGTAACCAATCGGGGAGAAACGGGGGGAAGCAAATTTTTTTTTTTTTTCGTTTTTTTGAAAAAACTTCGTTCACGAACATTATAGATTGGATGAAAATAAGAACATTTAGAAAAGACACTTCGTGATAAATGTTATTATTTTGGCGGGAAAACGCTCGAAGAAGTAATATATAACAATTATCGTGTTTTTCGAGCGTATATTGAGGTTTTAGACATTAGGGTTTAGATATTAGGGTTTAGATATTAGGGTTTAGATAGTAGGGTTTATAGGGTTTAGATATTAGGATTTAGAAATTTAGGGTTTAGGGTTTAGATTTAGGGTTTAGATTTAGGATTTAGATTGAGTTTTTAACACGAACGGTTTAGAGTTTAGGGTTTAGGGTTTAGGGTTTAGGGTTTGGTGTTTTGGGTTTATGGAATAAACCCAAAACACCAAACCCTAAACCCTAAACTCTAAATCGGGCTAAATTTTACTTCACAAAACATGAATGAAAAAAAAAACGCTCATATTCTTCACGAACAATATTATCTTGAATGTTATTTTTTGTCGATCGTTTTCCCGCCTAAATAATAACATTCATCACGAAGTGTCTCTTCTAAATGTTCATATTTTCGTGTGATCTTGATGCCGGAAAAAAAAAATTCAAAAAAAACGAAAAAAAATTTTTTTTGCTTCCCCCCGCTTCCCCTGATTGGTTACTTCCCCATTGATCCTGCCCATATATATATATATATGGTGAGGATCCAGAGAGAACCAGAGGTGGTAGAGAACCGAGAGAACCAACAGCTCGACCTTCAATCTGCGTGCAGCTCGAGTCAATCTGCGTGCAGCTCGAGTCAATCTGCGTGCAGCTCGAGTCAAGCTGGGTGCAGCTCGAGTCAAGCTGGGTGCAGCTCGAGTCAAGCTGGGTGCAGATGGAGTCAATCTGCGTGCTGCGTGCAGATGGAGTCAATCTGCATACAGATGGAGTCAATCTGCGTGCAGAAAGAGTCAATCTGCGTGCAGATTGAGCTTGTTGCAGGCACACTCTGTTATTCGTAAAAAAAATTGAATCTCTCAAAATCAAACCTATAACAAAAATAAAAAACGCAGATTTATTAGGTTTCATCACGTGAATCTATGTGCAAAGTTTCAGATTCTAACTCCTAGATTTGAGCTCGAATTCGTGAGTCAAAAATTTGGGGGAAAAAGTCAACAATTTCTTCATAGCTCAAATTCATAATCTATATGATGTTTCAGCTTAAATTGACGATTGGCGAGCATTATATGCAACATTTTAAGCAACTTTCATGTTGGAATCATCATCTAAAACGCCTTTGATTGATGTTACGAATTCATGTTCATCGTTCACATGTGATTCACATGGTTCTCCGGGTTCTCTGCTATGCAGTGTTCTTCCAGGATTCTTTCACTATACATATATATATATATATATATATATATATATATGTTCTCTGCTATGCAGTGTTCTTCCAGGATTCTTTCACTATACATATATATATATATACATAGCAGAGAACATATATATATATATATATATATATATATATATATATATATATATATATATTGGTATGATCAAGAGGGAAGTAACCAATCGGGGAGAAGCAAAAATTTTTTTTTTTCGTTTTTTGAAAAAACTTTGTTCACGAATATTATAGATGAGATGAAAATATAAACATTTAGTAGAGACACTTTGTGATAAATATTTTTATTTTGGCGGAAAAACGCTCGAATAAGTAATATGTACCAATTATCGTGTTTTTCGAGCGTATGTTGAGGTTTTAGCTATTGGGGTTTAGATATTAGGGTTTAGAAATTTAGGGTTTAGGGTTTAGATTTAGGGTTTAGATTTAGGATTTAGATTGAGTTTTTAACACGAACGGTTTAGAGTTTAGGGTTTAGGGTTTGGTGTTTATGGAATAAACCCAAAACACCAAACCCTAAACCCTAAACTCTAAATCGGGCTAAATTTTACTTCACAAAACATGAAAAAAAAACGTTCATATTCTTCACGAACAATATTATCTTAAATGTTATTTTTGTCGATCGTTTTCCCGTCTAAATAATAACATTCATCACGAAGTGTCTCTTCTAAATGTTCATATTTTCGTGTGATCTTGATGCCGAAAAAAAAATTCCAAAAAAAACGGGAAAAAAAAAATTGCTTCCCCCGCTTCCCCCCGATTGGTTACTTCCCCATTGATCATACCCATATATATATATATATATATATATATATATATATATATATATATATATATATATATATATATATATTAAATCATTTATTATATATATATATATATATATATATATATATATATATATATATATATTAAATCATTTATTTACTTCATTTTCTTTCTTTCAAAAAAAAAAATCTAAAACATTTTCTTTCCACTTACTTTCATATATCTTTTGAAAATAAACTTATGGAACAAAAGTGTTCGAAGGTTTATAGGGTCAAAACTAGGATGGTAACGGGTAAATGTTATGAACGGTTGATGTTGGAGTTTTCACTAAAAAAGTTCTAATTTTAATTAATCAATTATCATATCCGTTCCGTCGGAAATATATATAGACGAGGATAAAAATAACAACTCATCTTATAGTTCATCATTCACAAGACATCTTTAAAAAGGTTTACTTCTTCAATTATCATATCCAAAAAAGAAGAAGAATCCGATTGTCGTTCAAGAAATTGCACAAGATATTGGTACTGAAATCGACGAGCTTATGTTGTGGATAATATCGTAGATGTTGCTGCAGATGATGTTGTATGTGGACAGCAGACGAGTGAGCTGTTTGGATCAGCCGTGAAGTTTGGTAGTATTGAGGAAGATGCTTTTGCTAATTCACCGATTCGGATGAAAGAAGATCAAGGCATGTTTACTAGCTGCGCGAAGGACCCTGTTGTTGAAGCTGTTGTTGAAGCTTCTGCTTCTGTTTTGCAACAATCTGTTGCTGCTCCAGCAGCTGTAAATATTGTTGCTGTTTCTTCTTGTGCTAAGCAAGTCGATCAAGTTCATATTTTGGATCATCCTTTGGCTCCCCGTGTTAAGAATGATAAAACAAGGTGAGGAAGGTTAAGGATACGTACGTGCTTAGGGACGAAGAGGAAGTGGACAAGTCGAATGATGATGGCAACGTGTTCGAGCTTCAGGATGAAGAAGAGCGTGGAGATATCGACAAGAACGGTCCCGGGTTATTTGAAGTGGATCGAAACCTTGGCTTTTTGAAAGTCTTGAGAAGGAAGGCTCGCTTCCTACTCTCGTGCCCGGTGTTAGGATTAGTAATGCTTCGACGAAGGTTTCATCATATGTGATTGAAAATCGGAGAGGCAAGATATTTAATCGTTTGAATGTTGATGGTGTGGTTGTTAAGCCGATCATAAAGACTCGGAAAGGTATAGGTAAAGGTAAAGCGATTATCATGTAGTTTTTTTAGCGGTTTTGGTTCGTTTATATTTTTGTAGTTTTTGGTTAGTTTTGGACTTTGTATTGGTTGTGGTTTTTTGATTGTGTCCCTCGTACGTTTTAGTGTTACAATTGCTCAAGGCTCATATTTAGTTAGCTCAGGCTCTTTGTTTAACTTTAGAAAACGTTTACCGCTTCTGAGCCTGGGTTTGCGTTTGTTTCAATTATATTTTGTTCGTTTTATTCGTCGATTGATGAAAATACTTGATTATATGTTATGTTATTTTAGAAAAAATAAATAAATAAATAAATCAAAAGAAGAAAATATAGATGTGAGGCTAAAATAGGCCCAGCAATCTATTTAGTTGGGCCGTTAAACGTCCAACTAGGCCCAACAATCTAGCCGTTATACACTTATACGCAATGTGATCGTATCACATCCGGAGTGCGGATATGATACGAGTGCAAATCACAATCACGTTAACGGTGAGCGGTTTAATCTTCTTGAACTCTTCCGTATAACTATGATTACCGGATTCGAATATAAGTTGCGAATTTAGTCAAGGTCAAACTTGGTCAATCACTTAGAGAGAGAAAATTCCTCTGTAAAGAGAGAAATTTATGCTCTGACAAAATGATGTCCTCTGCCTATCAATGGAATCCAGGTGGCCTATTTATAGGCAAAAAAGTCAATGTTATTTTGAGTAAAGAACACACGTCATGCTGTAATTGGTGAGTCGACCCTTATTTTTTGAAACTTTAACCAGTTAACCCTTATTTTTCGGAATATGACTTTCATCCCTCATCGCTTTTCTCTCTTTATAACTTATATCCGTTGTTCGCTAAATTGTACTTCTTTTATGGTTTTTATGCTTTTGTTCACGTTTATGGTGATTGGTTCTTCATTCAATTGTGTTTTCCTGTTAAATTTTTATACGCTATCCGAATAGCGTATCATTACAATGGTTGTGTATATAAATACCCCCAAATTTATGCGTGTAACTAAAAAAAATTTGATGCTATGATGACACGTATGACCGATGAGAGAGTATCAGGTACAACTACTCTTATTAATCCTTGTGAGACCCCTCGTGTGTCGTTTAATAATAAGAATCAATAAAAAAGGAATAAAAGATTAGTTCAGGGCGCAGAAATGAAAGAGTTCTGAGTTTTTATTAAAGATATTTGATCCCGATGTTTCTCGGTTTCATCTTTTTTTATTGTTAAATTTGAGGCTCTGTGTACTTTGGTTGTATGCGTGTCATTTCTAGGTACGAAGCTTATCGGAGTTCTCTTATTTCATTTGTCGAACACATTTCTATTCGAAAACGTTTTTAGTATTTATACAAGTTTTCGTTATTTTGGGAAAAAAAAGAAAAAAAAAAAAAAAAAAAAAAAAAAAACGAAGACCATATGCAGAATTGCAGGTACCATACAAAACGAAACCCTAACAATCAGGATCTTCTAAATCTGACCAATGTAGTACGAAGAAGTTATGGGCTCTGTAAGCCCTACTCTCTCCAATCAGCTCGATGATTTAGATAGCTAACGGCGGAACCCTTCGAACAACCACCGCTTTCCGCTGCTAATTCGGAATTCGCGGTCGGTTGCTGACGGTGATGCTCTTCTTACAATTACCAAAGAAGATCATGATGCGAAACGACATCGTTTTGATGATAAGTTTTATTTGATGGTACTGGTATGTATCTGTATCTATATATCTGTACTAGATAGGTTGACATTTATGGATATGTATGGATATATATTTATCTATACATGTATGCACATCTATTTTAGCCATTTGTTGGGAAGAAAGTAGTATTATTTGATATTTCTTTAATCTTTGTACTTAATTGTGTAAAGTGTATCAATTTCATGTGTTACACTGAATCTAATGGTATTAAACATGTAAAAATCATCTATGGATTGAACTACGCAAAAGGAGCAAGAAACTGACCTTTTAAGTGGTTATTATTCAAAATATGGTGAAATTCCCGCTTTGGGAAGTGATATTTCCAAACATCTATTTGATAGATCCACACATATTTGTTATTGATTTTCAGTTATACCCTCAAATAATTTGAAAATGAAAAATTTGTATAACACATCATTAAGGGTAACTTAGTAAATTTGTGTGGATCTATAAAAAAAAAAAGTTTGGAAATATCAATTCCCGCTTTTGCAAAGGAAGGTGATTTGTAAGCCACCATTATATTTCATTAAATTAGACTAGTTTGCCCTCAAGCCACTCTCTCTTTCTGTCATTTCTTGTTTTTGTAGGGTATAAGTATACATGTGTGGAGTTTAATAATTATCATAGAAATCTGCATAGGCACTAACAGTTTACCATATACGCTTAATTGAAATTTGCACAATCTGTTATGTGATTTGAAGATGGTAGTTACCTTACATGTTTTCCTTTGTGTGTTTTGATAAAAGTTGGCGTTAATGGGCACTCGGATGAAAGGGATGAGGAACCAAAGGACGAAATCACTGAATCATCACCTGTGGTGGAGAATACAGAGTCAGAGGAAGATCAAGGCCAGTGAACCGTTGGACACATTGAACAAAGAATCTATAACTGATGCAAATTCATTGGAACTAGAATCTGCTGAGAATCCTGATGAATCAGCTAAGGAGGAGCATCATGACTCGGGACTAAAACAACCCACATATGTTGATGATCCCTCTCCAACAGAGATTGGATCACAAGATGAGGTTCGGGATAGCACATGCGTCTACTGACCAACCTCTCCACGCAAAATTGAGGTTCCAAGTAATAAGGTGAGCTAATATGTGATATTTAGTGACATTGTGGAAATATGTTCAGAATGGCTATCTTATTTTTTGGTGTGCAAAATGGAATCTTTTTGTTTTTAATCTTTGAAGCCACTACTTACCAAGTTCAAATAGGACATATTTCTTTAGCGTCGTGAACTTGATTGCTAAAGTTCTATCCACATTATATACATTGTAACTTGTTTTCCACATTCTACACATATCTGGCCAACAAAAGTTGTTTTCTATAAATTTGGGATACGAAGGCGGTAGTATCTTGGAAAATGTTATATGGGGAAGTACAGTTGAGGTGTATTGATTCTATCAAAAAGTATGGCTGATACTTATTGATTTGGTTTTACTCTATAACTGGTTCATTGTTGAAGTCTGAACCATAAATTGAACTGATACTTTCCACTTTCCACTTATTAACTACATAGATACTATTACACTTTGCAATATAGCTCAGGGGCAAGGATCCTAATTACACGTGATGCTGATCCTAGTTCGAACACTAGTTCTGTGTGTAGGATCGTTATAGGTCCACCAACATGCACGACATATAAGCTCATGAGTTCCACATTACTCTAAAACCAATTGGTGATAGAGTGAGGTTCCCATAAGCTTATATACATACATTTCTTTCTATCAGTTTCCGATGTGGGACCATTATGCATTTCCTTAACCGATTATCTCCAACACTGTGGAACTTATAGGTTCTGTAGAGAATATAAACAAGGCTGAGAGGGGCTTATAAAAGAAGTTATCACGGAGGTGCGATATTCAGAAGTCTTAACAGTTCTTTAGCTTCAGTTTTACTTCTTTTTTTCTATCGATCCAGTAGTTGAATTGTGCATCTTATATGTTTATTGAAGTTATGTTTTCATCTTGCAGGCTGATGCCGGTGGTTCCCCTTCCTTGGTTGCAAGGGGCTTTTCTGTTAACTCCTGTTAACATACAAGTTTCAAATGATAAGGTTCATTTTAGCCATCGTTTTCCTCTTAGTCTATTACCTTGGGTTAATCACTAATGTTTTTTGACCTTTATATCTGTTATAGGTTGGTGTTATTAATGGCAAAGGTGGAGATACCATAAAATATTTACAGACACGATATGGAACAGGTAGTTTGTGAGATGCCTTGGTCCTTTGCTTTATATAAATCTCAGCCATTAGATTAGACATGATTACATTTTAGGGTGGAAGGGTATATTGGTCCGTTTACAAATTTTTATGGTGTCACGCAATCATCTCTCTCCGTCATTTTGCAATTTAGTTCCCAGTTTTAATTCAGACCTTTTCTCCGTCACCACCACAATCTATCTCCTTCTCTCTCTAAAATCGCAAATTAGTTCCTAATTTTAATTCACAAAACCGATCAAACAAAAACTCTCACCTTCAATCGCACATCCCTGAATCGAATTCGATTCGATGAACGTACTGCCTCATCCAACGACTTTAGGCGCTATTGTATCTCTCACGAGTGTTAACAAAATTGGCCATAGATTTGGATTGCATAGCGACGAACTAGTAATTATCCGGCGATTTCTTTTCGTAACTCCGATCTTGTGACGGTTTGGCTTGTGAAGGCGATTTCTTTTCGTATACTCAATGTTGTTATGCAGTCGCACCAAGGGGGTTTAGTTATTCTCATTTATGTTGATAGTTATAAACTTTAACTCCTCAATATGTGGATTATACACTCGTTTATGTATACATTGTTTGTTTTTATTATATGTTTTTGTTTATTGATTTAGTTTCTTAATTTGTTTATTATCATCATAATTACGCTTCTTATGCGATTTACGATTATCATGTTTTGTTGTGCTTTTCCAACTCAAATTGTTTATATCTATATATTTTTTAGATCGCATTTAGCCATTCAAGTTGAATAAGACTCCGTCTCTATCTCTCCAAATAATTAGTTTTAACTTGTTAGAATCTGCTAAAGAAAAAATATAACTTGAATCGGTCAATTTACTCATAAATGAATGAATTGATTGGATTGATTTAAGTTATATTCTTTGTTTAGTAGATTCTAACGAGTTAGAACTAAAAATTTGGTGAGATAGAAATGAATTCTTATTCGACACAACCAAAATTTTAAATGGCTAAATTTAACCTAAAAGATATATATTGTTATAAACAATTTTAGTAGAAAAGCACAGACAAAACATGATAATCGTAAATTGTGTAAGAAGCCTAATTAAAATGATAATAAACAAACTAAGAAACTAATTCAGTAAACAAAAACATATAATAAAAACAAACATATATATTACATATAATAAAAACAAACATATATACATATATGAGCGTATAATCCAGATTTTGAGGAGCTTGGGTTTATAACAATCAACAAAAATGAGAATAACTAAATACCTTTAGTGCGATTGAATAACATCGTTGAGGATACGCCTTCACGAGTTAAGCCGTCGCCGGTTCGGAGTTACGAAAAGAAGAAATCTCCGGATTATTACCCGTTACTGATGAATCGTCGCTATGCAATCCCAATCTATGACCAATTTTGTTGAAATTCGTTGGATCAGGCAGTACGTTCATCGAATTCGATTGAGCGATGTACGGTTGAAGGTGAGATTTTTTGTTTGATCGATTTTGTGATTTAAAATTTGGAACTGATTTGCGATTTTAGAGAGAAAGAAGGTGAGAGTATGTGGCGATGACAGAGAGAAGGTCTAAATTAAATTGGGAACTGGTTGCAAAATGACGGAGAGATGTGATACCATAAAAAACTGTAAACTGACCAAAATACCCTTTCACCCTAAACTCTAAATCGGGCTAAATTTTACTTCACAAAACGTGGAAAAAAAAACGTTAACATTCTTCACGATGAATATTATCTTGAATGTTATTTTTGTCGATCGTTTTCCCGCCTAAATAATAACATTCATCACGAAGTGTCTGTTTTAAATGTTCATATTTTCGTGTGATCTTGATGCCTGGAAAAAAAAATTCCAAAAAAAAAAAACGAAAAAAAAATTTGCTTCCACCCGCTTCTCCCGATTGGTTACTGGGAAGTAACCAATCGGGGTGAAGCAATTTTTTTTTTTTATTTTCGTTTTTTGAAAAAAACTTTGTTCACGAACATTATAGATTGGATGAAAATATGAACATTTAATAAAGACACTTTGTGATAAATGTTTTTATTTTGGTGGGAAAACGCTCGAAGAATTAATATTTAACAATTATCGTGTTTTTCGAGCGTATGTTGAGGTTTTAGATATTAGGGGATATTAGGGTTTATAGGGTTTAGAAATTTAGGGTTTAGATTTAGGATTTAGATTGAGTTTTTAATACGAACTGTTTAGAGTTTAGAGTTTAGGGTTTAGGGACTAAACCCTAAACCCTAAACTCTAAATCGGGCTAAATTCTACTTCACAAAACATCAAAAACAAACATTAACATTCTTCACGATCAATATTATCTTGAATGTTATTTTTGTCGACTGTTTTTCCGCCTAAATAATAACATTCATCACGAAGTGTCTTTTAAATGTTCATATTTTCGTGTAATCTTGGTGACTGAAATTTTTTTTTCCAAAAAAAGGGAAAAAAAAAAAATTTGCTTCCCCCCGCTTCCCCCCGATTGGTTACTTCACCTAGCGATGGCAATGGCCACCCGATCCAGCAGATATCCATCCGATCCACCCGTTTCGTGATGGATATGGATGAACCTAAATGGATATGGACATGGATGAAAAGTTTCATCTATGGATATATCCATTAACACCCGAAATACATATACAAATACATAAATATCAATATATGCTTACATATTTCCTATTACAAATGTATTCACTGTTAGATTTACATTTTGTTTTCAACCATATAATAAAATAACTATAATATATTACAATAAAACACATATATCTAACAAAATAAATGAACAAATTACAGATTTAGTTTTTCATAATCTATGTTTAATAGTATAAATTCAACCAATGTGTTTTATCTTCGACAAAGATTTCACATTCTTGTGAATATATTATGATTATGTCATGTTATATATATTTTTGCTATACTACTTTGTTTTCATCGCATATTAGGAAATATTATAACATCTTTATACAGTGGCGATTCTAGGATGCAAACTCAATGGGGTCCTATACAATTTGAGTGATACATTGTAAAAAAATTTCTAAAGAATGACTATTGACTTTCATAAAAATCACTAATTTTAAAAATATATGGGGTCCTATCTATAAATTTAATGGTGTCCTATAATATTTTATTAGTATTTTATACATATATAAAAAAAATTAATGGGGTCCTTTGACCCCACTTGTTTCCATATAGAGTCGCCATTGTCTTTATAATATCCAATGGATATCCCTTAACACGCTTCATCCAGTGGATATGGATATGGATATGGATGGATGAAGAACAATTAAATGGATATGGATGAACAAAACCTAAATGGATATGGATATGGATACGGCATCACCCGATCCATATCCGATCCATTGCCATCCCTAACTTCACCATTGATCCTGCCCCTATATATATATATATATATATATATATATATATATATATATATATATATATATATATATATGTAGTGGTAGGATCAAGAGGGAAGTAATCAATCGGGGGAAGCGGGGGGAAGCAATTATTTTTTTTTTTCGTTTTTTGAAAAAGCTTTGTTCACAAACATTATAGATTGGATGAAAATATGAACATTTAATAAAGACACTTTGTGATAAATGTTTTTATTTTGGCGGAAAAACGCTCGAAGAAGTAATATATAACAATTATCGTGTTTTTCGAGCGTATATTGAGGTTTTAGATATTAGGGTTTAGATATTAGGGTTTATAGGGTTTAGATATTAGGGTTTAGAAATTTAGGGTTTAGGGTTTAGATTTAGGATTTAGATTGAGTTTTTAACACGAACGGTTTAGAGTTTAGGGTTTAGGGTTTAGTCCCTAAACCCTAAACTCTAAACCGGGCTAAATTTTACTTCACAAAACATGAAAAAAAAAAAAAAAAAAACGTTAACATTCTTCACGATCAATATTATCTTGAATGTTATTTTTGTCGATCGTTTTCCCGCCTAAATAATAACATTCATCACGAAGTGTCTTTTCTAAATGTTCATATTTTCGTGTGCTCTTGATGCCTGAAAAAAAAATTCCAAAAATAAGGAAAAAAAAAAATCTGCTTCCCCCCGCTTCCGCCCGATTGTTTACTTCCCCGTGTGTATATATATATATATATATATATATATATATATATATATATATATATATATATATATATATTGTTTTATTCCAGAGGGAATCACTTTTTTGGGGGAAGTAATTTTTTTTCGTTTTTTTTTTTTTTTCAAACATTAAGATCACATGAAAATATGAATATTTAAAAAAGGCACTTTGTGATAAATGTTATTATTATGGCGGGAAAACGCTCGAAGAAATAAATGATAAAATTCAATGCAATGAATGTTTTGCTTTTGAGTTTTTTTAAGGGGTTATAAATTAGGGTTTAGAAATTAGGGGGTTAAAAATTAGGGTTTAGCTATTAGGGTTTAGAAATTAGGGTTTTGGGTTTAGAATTTAAGGTTTAGAAATTAGGGTTTAGATTGAATTTTTAACACGAATGGTATAAAGTTTAGGATTTATGGTTTTGGGTTTAAGGACTAAACCCAAAACCCTAAACTCTAAATCGGGATAAATTTAGAAAAAAAACACTTCACACAAGAGGAAAACAAAACGATGCAAATAATCTCTAAATAGAACATTACTCATGATGAATGTTATCATTTATTTCTTCGAGCGATTTCCCGCCAAAATAATAACATTCGTCATAAAGTGTCTGTTTTAAATGTTCATATTTTCATGTGATCTTAATGTTTGAAAAAAGCTAAGAGAAGGACGACTTAGATGGTTTGGTCATGTGAGGAGGCGACCACCCACAACACCCGTTAGGAGAGTGGAAGCCCTCACGGTTTGCGGCGTAAGGAGAAGAGGTAGACCTAAACGTAGGTTGGAGGATAGACTGAAGCTTGACATGAAGGAGCTTTTATTGACCGAAGACATGACTTCTGATAGAAATTTGTGGAGGAGTAGAATTAAGATTGATGACTAGATTGTATATATATTTTATTTTTTACTCTTATTTATTTATTTATTTATTTATTTTGTTTTAAATATTTATCGTATGCCTTTTTGCCTACTTGCTTTTTTGCTTCATATATGTTTGTATTACCATTTTTTTTTTTACATATTATACTTATACTTATTATAGCATATCACAACATGTTGTGTGCATTACACTATACTTATTTACATGCTTTATTGCATTATACAGTTAAATGTCTGTATTACATTATATCGCATTAAATTACACGTATTTACATATTGCATGTCTTTATTCTTACATAGTATACTTATTTGTTTTATACTGTATATTATACCTACATGCTTCATACTTACATGTTTACATATACATATTATACTTACATGGCTTTTTATACTTGCATATTTGACACTTACATATTTTACTTGTATGTTCTATTACTTTACTTTGTTACATTACTTTGTTACATGCTATATTTATCTATACATATATTACTGGAGTATACATTTTCCATGATAAGGTTTCTATTTTATCTACTTTACTTGCATTTAGTTACTTCGCATAACGGAATTCATGGTTCTTTCTGGCCGGAGGTCATTAAGAAGCAGCCTCTCTGTCCTCTAGTATAGGGAGGGACGACTTCTTCTATCCGCGACCGATAGGTATGCGTGGGTGGAGGAATAACTTCCCTTTTACTCTAGGGTAGAGGAAAGACTGTCTACATCTAACTTCCCCCATACTCCACTTTGGTGGAATTGGGTATTGTTGTTAATGTTTGAAAAAAAAAAAAAAATTCAAAAAAAAAAACAAAAAACAAAATTACTTTCCCCCAAAAAAGTGCTTCCCTCTTGATGATGACCTCTCTCTCTCTCTCTCTCTCTATATATATATATATATATATATATATATATATATATATATATATATATATATATATATATATATATATATATATATATCAAATTAAATGTAGTTGATCCCCCAACATCTTCTAGGGGTGACCAATTTAATGAAAGAATAGTGAGGGTCACCGGTGACTGGAATCAGATTGAAACTGAAAAGGAAATGATTAAGTTATGGATCAGTTTCCTTCAAATCCTTCATCTTTTGCTTATTAAATGCTAGTGGTGGCAGTATATGTATTTGTTTTTTGAATGGATGTTTTTAAACATAGCCCTTATGCTTAAGAAAATATGGCGTGCATAAATATTAGTACAAAAAGTGTAGGAAGTTGGTTATTAGCAAGTTAGTGGGGTAGTTTTTAACTAGTTACAACTATTTAATGCTTGTCCAAAAACTTAAGTATAGGGCTATGTTTAGAAAATTCCTTTTTGAATTGATGCTCTTCATAGATTTTTCTACTACATTGTTGGCTTTGTTTGGTGTATTCGATGCTTACATTAATTGCTATTGTTTGATTATTAATACTTTTCAAATATAAATTTCTTAAGTGTGACTTTATTGAGAAGAGGTGATACTTTTGGATCCACACTTGTACACCTATGTTTTATAGTCAAAGATGACTTATCCATCCTGGAGAAATCAGTTAGTTCTGGAAGTTCACTTGTTATATTTGTGTTTCGTATTTGTAGATTTGAAAACCAGATCTTCAGCTCTGAAACCACGCATATATTATGCAGTTTATATCATGCATATATTCCTCGTTTATGCAAGATATATAATGTCATGGCATTATAATTGACATGAGTTTATCATGATATATTTTTAACACCTTATATGCTTTTAGCTGATACGTCAATGAATTTTTGTCGCTTGAATAATTTGAGGATTACTTGTGGCATTTGGCTTAAATTTATTATGGGCATGAGTCATGAGTTTACCATTATTTATTTTGGCACCTTTTATGCTTGCTTTTAGCTAGTACATCAAAGACCTTTGTAGCATGAAATAATCTGAGGTATAGTGGAGTCTGTTTAGGTTAGAAACCAGTACCCGTTGGCATTTATTTGATTTGATGACCTTGTTTCTTCACGATTTATCATCCAGTGTTTAGATATTGCTTACCTGCGTAACCATTTTGTCATGGTTTGTGTGGATGCTCTTGAGTATCATGCTTCTATCGTAGATTCTGTTTGAATCTTATTTTGATTCTGTTACAAGACAAGTTGTGTGGTAGTCTCCATGTGTATTTATTGTGGATTAACAAGTCTTATCAGGCCCATTATGGGGCAGGCAGAGCGATCACATCAACCTCCACCAAAGAGCAATTATGGTTGGGACCAAAGACCTCCAACAAACATGCAGGGTCCACCATAAGACCACTCCCTATAGTTCATTACCCGCTCATTACCCGTTCATTACCCGTCATTACACGTAACTAACCATAGGCACGAGCTAGTTACCCGCTTTAGTTACCCGCATCCACCATCAATTTAACGGAAGTTTTAAGTTTAGTTATAGGAATTGTGGGTCCAATGGCTTTTTATTGTTGGACTTGATGCTTTATTGCTTGTACGTTGTATATTAAGGGGAGTATTGTTTTAGCCATTATAGGGAGTGTTTAATTATGAGTTAGTTATAGGATATTGGTGTTGATGTGGCGCTGATGTGGAAGGTTAAGAGGATGAATAGTTTAGTTACGATAGGGAGTGGCCTAACAACCTGGTCCTGCCATGGGCCCACCTCCTCCTCAAGTAAATTACAAGTACGGGCAACCCCAAGGGCCAGAGTATGGGCAATAGAAGGCTCCTTATTGACATAATGCACCACAAGGGTATGGTCAAGGGTATGGTGGAACCAGGTTTGACCATCAGGGTCATGGTCAACATCCATATGGAAAGTCAAGGTATTAGTTCTGAGATCCTATAAGATTTACTCATAGCTATCAGTTTTCCATTTATGTGACGATCAATGACTTCCAAGCTTTTGGTTTAAAATTACAAGTCTGATTGTCGTTTGCAGTTGCTTTAACAAATTGTCACATTGGCACATTGCAAGATTCATAATTTGTCATATTAGTTTATCCACTTTCATAGTAGATGACTTATTTTCAATTTACTAGGACCATCAAGTCCAACTATAAACATACACTACATAAGCTACTGCGACCTCATCTTGGATCTCTTTCATGAATCCTGAAGTTGAGTTGATTGATGATAATTAGGTATAGGCACTCCAAGTCCTTCAGTCAGTTTTTTGAAAGAATTTTGCAATCTTTTAGTAACAGGTCCGACTGTTCCGTCACCGATTACGCGTCCATCGATCTTTAAAACCTGTAATTTGTTGACAACTGCTGTATTAGCTACCAAATTGTAGCAAATACTGTAATTCTGAATATCAACAAAATTACCTTGCTTGTCGAATTGGTATGGATATAGTTAGAGTACAATATGTGACATCATGCACAGAAACATTTATCAAAGAGTATTCATGTAATTTTAATTATCATAAGCTCTATAAAAAAAAAAAAAAGGTTGAACAGCATACCGGGCTAAGTTCTCCCATGGTTCCGGTAGTCCAAACCTGAAGTGGAATAATTAAACTGTTAGAAACTTTTACCTTTTAAAACCCATGCATCTATTCGACCATTTGATGTTTGAATCAATCACACATCATCATTAATGATTCAGTAAAATATTTTGATCGTTTAGACCTCATCTGCAGTATGAAACTCGGATAGACTAATACGTCGCTCTTCCAAAACCAGGTTTTCCTTCTTCACAAGGTCCATGACCTTCAAAATGTAGATACATTATGTGAATGAGTGCGTAATAATAACATTATTTGAAGTATTTATTACAATTTCTCTTTTTCAAGCTGGCAAATAACTTACAGTTGCTCGAGTGATGCCTGGAAGACAGTAATCAGCATGCGGTGTCATAACAATACCTTTTTTCACCATGAACTACTTGCAAATAAAAAGTACATCGAATTGAATTTATACACCAAAAATTGATATTGATAGATGAATTATTTAGAAGATGAAATTTATGGGCTTACGATGTTTGTAGCGTTTGTTTCAGACACATAACCATCTTTATCAAGCATAATTGCATCATCAGCATTTGCATTGTTCCCTTCTATCTGCACCAACATAATGAGTTTTAACTTGAACCACTAATACCATCATAAATTTAACTAATTATAATTGTAATCTCAGTAAACCTAGAAGCACCTTGAACAATTGACTTACGAAAGGGATTAATATCTAATAACTTTTGAAAAGCAAAAAAGATGCTACCTTTGCGAGTATGTTGTTCAGGAGGTTATTGTGGTGAATCTTAGAATCCAAATTCTGGCGAAACAAAAGAAAAAAAAGATGAACAATGTACAGTGAATGATGGCTCAATGATTTCATATAATGGATGATAAACTACAACCAGTGTCACTTTTCATTTGTAGCATGTTTACTTCAGTGAGTACAACAATATTTGGATTTGGTTTTCAGTTCGGTTTTCAGTTTTACATTTTCCAATTCGGTTAAACCGAAAATCAAACTCAAAATCGAATTCAACCAATATTATGTGAAATTATCAATACATATAGAATACAAACCGATTTTAAAACCAAAAGTCGAATTAAAATTGATATTTTTTGAATTTTTAGGTAAAATTATGACTTCGGATTCAAACGAAACCGAACCAAATTTTTCGGTTTCCAGTTTTTACTCCAAAATTTTCAAAACCGAGATATCCGAACTGAATAAGCCGATGGAATCAAAAACTGAACCGATAAACACCCCTGTATTTTAAAGGTAAATAACTGTGTATCTTACATTTGGTGAATTACGACGAGTGGTGGCAGTCACCAAAGTAATACCCTTTGTATTGTCATACACTGGTGGTTTCCACTCTGCAAGAACTGCATCAGTGAAAAAAAAAAAAAAAAATTAAGTTAAAAACACTTGTCTACAATATTTTGATATATCATATGGAGTATATGTTTGTCAAAAAAAGAGATTAGCATACAGGAAATGCGTATATGATTTTTTTTTTATATTTTCGTTATTAATGATACCGCAACCCGCAGGCGCACCTCATATGTATGCGGGCGTTTAATAGTGTGCGTATGCGTGTGCTTGTGTGCGCTATGCGGTATGCGGATTGTATCTGATTCCTTTGTTCCCGGTACGGCGGTTGCTTAGCTGTCAAGTAAATATCTTTTCCATAATTATATCCGTGATTCGGGGGAGTCAGTTATGGATGAGATTAACGTGATCTGGGACGGTTCTAGAATTAGGGTTTGCCTATAAATACAACCCTAATCATCATTTACCAGACACGACATATTACGTAACTATCACACACGAGATACATTACGCAAAACAGCATCATTCAGCATCTCTTCAAGGTTAACAGGTTAGTCTTTCGTAAGCTAGTACCTACGACCTTATTTGGGGCCTCTTGATCGACGACCGTTATCACAGGTGGACTTAATCACTTGGCCACCCCGCCGACATCATCATGTCGGCCAGGGTTATTCACGGTAGCCGGACCAGAGAGCCACGTTCTAAGATCCTTAAACCCCTCCTCATGTATTGAGCAGGCATATTAAACCCCACGGTTAAAATATGCACGATCAAGTGGTGCTTTCATTGAGAGTCGAATTAATTCAAGACTGTTTAATTGCTTTTTCTTTTAAGGTTTTGAATTGTATGACTCGTTATTTACAAAATTTTTGAATTTTTTCTTTAACAGTATCATGACTTCCGAGGAATCATCGGAACATACCCAAACAGATATTCAAAACGCACCGTCTGGTAGTCAACAGACACCTGTTATGACTACGGAGGCGGCTATTCAGGCGGGGTACACGATGTACCCTCCACCTATATCCGGCGAACCCTTTCAGAGGTACAAGCCGATATATTCAGACGGGGTTACACCGCCAAGAGCAAACTCACCAGTCACAACCACGCGGCTGGACTTTTCGTCAGTGGATCCAAGGGTCATCTTTGCAGGCACTAGCGGTGGAACAACGGGGCCGCATGTGGTTTGCTGCGGCCAGGTACCTATTTACAGTACCACTGTTTCAATACCTCTGCATACGCAGAGCATTCAGCAGAATTCGTCATTTACACCGTTGCAACCTTGGCAACCACCGCGCCCAGTTTCACAATTTTTAACTCCTGCGGATGCGCAGGCGTTACTTAATAGTTGGGGATTTGGTGTCATCCCGGATGCAAACTCTCATTGGGCGCCGATAACAGCGCAGCAGCAAAGCACAGCGCATACAGTTGGGCTTTTAAGTGTGTATCCTCAAGTTTCGCAGATATCTGCGCCACAGGTTTCGCTTCCTTTACAGCCACCTGTGTACTCTGCGTCTTCAAGTTATCCCTCTTTTCCAACGCAGCAGCCTTGGTTATATCCGCAGACGCAGGGTCAACCTTGGCAAAATGTTCAAGGGCAGGCAAATCTTGCAAGTCAATTCATGCAGGCCGCACCTCCTGATATGGTTCACTTATTTTCACAACCTGACTTTGTTCAGGACATGATGAAGCGTTTCTTTGCAAACTTGAAAGGGGATCCTGTTAAACCACCCTTCGAGCTACCAACTACCTTTGACAAGTTTCCTCCACATATATCCGCATACCCGTTTCCATCAGCACCAAAGATACCTAGCACGTTGGGTACTTACAATGGCCTGACCGATCCAGATGATTTTTTACAGCGTTTCGAAGGCGCAATGCGCACTCAAGGCTGGTTGGATCCGGTTGCGTGTCAGATATTTCCTATGACACTACAGGGTATTGCTCGTGAGTGGTTTAATAAGTTGCCGGCGGGTAGTATTGCCGGGTTTATGGATCTGCGGACAAAGTTTTTGCTGCAATATCAGAATCAGAGACCACGCAAGCGCACTCACATTGAATGCCATGACATCGTGCAGAAGTCCAAGGAATCTTTGGGCGAATTTCTCACAAGGTATACTAATGAGTGCCTGCGTATACCAGATCTCAAACCAGAGCAACAGATTTCCGGACTCATACATGGTATAAACTCAGAACGTCATCCAACACTGGTAAGGCGTCTGCGCCATACAGTCCCAACAACTTATGCTGAGGCGCTTAATGAATGCCACGACTATATGCGGAGTGGCGAAGATAATGACATTCCAACAGCTAGCTCACGCAACGAGAGGAAGGACGATAATGATCGTTCGCGCAATCAAAATCGTGGTAACGACTCTCGTGGAAGGTATCCTAGCGGTGGTCCCATCAGGAATGATAAAGGGAAATCAAGTGGCAATTATCGAAACAATAATCAGCGCGGCATCAATAATCAGAACTATGCGCTGCTTAAAAGTTTGTCCAAAACGCCAAAAGAAATTTTGGCAACCGAACCGGTGTGCGCGACCTTTGCGGTCCCAACTCCGCTTACGGAATTTGGTAAGCGGGACAAAACAAAGTATTGTGAATTTCATGACGATTATGGTCACGACACCAATCGGTGTAAAAACTTGATGGAACGGGTTCTGGAGGCGCTTCGCGCGGGCAAATTGGATCATCTAAAACCACCTAAAAAGGACAAGGGAAAGGCCGCAGAAGAGGCTTCGAAGTCTAAGACTTTCGCGTGGCAGAAAGTTGACAAAGCGAAAAATGCCGACTTAACCATTAACATGGTTGACGCAGAGAAAATCAGCCAGCGGAGAAAGTACAATGATCACCAAGATTGGGAGCTTCTCCCAATCACTTTCCCTCCTGTAATGTCAATTGATTCTATTAATGAGCTCATTATCATCAAGTGTTGCATCCCTGATTGCGGAATCCAGGTTAAGCGCATGCATGTTGACACTGGCAGCGGTGTCGATATTATGTATGAGCATTGTTATCGTTTCCTTCCGGCAGAAGTCAAAGCGCAGTTACGCCAGCCTGATATTACGCTATCAGGGTTTTCCGGAGAAAACTCGTGGCCGCTAGGCCGAATAGAATTAATGGTAGAGCTTGTGGATGACAGGAACCCGCAGATGATCAGGCATGAATTGGTCGATTTTTATGTGGTTCGTTCAACTTCATGATATAACGCACTGCTAGGGAGAAACTTCATACGGCGTTTCAACATCATACCATCGGTAGTGCATGGTTTGATCAAGTTTCCCACAGTAGGAGGCGTTGCCACGGTTGCGTCACATCAAACAACCGAGTTGTGTGGCTCAGTTGCGCCTATAAGCACTCCTAGCGTGGCAGAACAACTGGCAAATTGTGCAGTCATAGCAAATCGCTTGCATCCGGATAAGCGAATTAAAATCGGCGCAGGCTTGTCAGCCGAAACAAAGGCCAAATTGCATGGAATTTTGTCCGCAAACGTAGATGTTTTCGCGTGGCGTGAGTCAGACATGACTGGGGTTCCGCGTGATATTGCGGAACATAAGTTAAATGTTAATCCATCATTGACACCCGTTAGGCAAAAGAAGCGGCATATGGCTCTAGACCGCAGTGATTGGTTGTGAGCAGAGGTGGACAACCTTGTCAAAGCAAGCATTCTGCGGGAAGTGCGTTATCAGACATGGGTTGCAAATCCTGTATTGGTAAAAAAGGCTGACGGTAACTGGCGAATGTGCGTTGATTTCAAAGACATTAACAAGGCATGTCCTAAGGACAACTACCCTCTCCCGGAGATAGACTGGAAGGTAGAATCACTATCGGGATTTAGGTACAAGTGTTTTCTGGACGCATACAAGGGTTATCACCAAATCTTAATGGCTGCGGAAGATGAGGACAAGACTGCTTTTCATACGCCGCAGGGTATTTATTGTTACACGAAGATGCCTTTCGGTTTAAAGAATGCTGGCGCGACCTATCAGCGTGTAATTGACGCAGCATTCAAGCACCAAATCGGTAGAAATTTTGAAGCGTACGTCGACGACTTGGTAATTAAAAGTAACACCGAAGAAGACATGCTCGCGGACATCCTGGAAACGTTTGCATCTCTGCGCAGGATCAACATGAAGCTTAACCCGCTTAAATGTAGTTTTGGGGAAGAGGAAGGCAAGTTTTTAGGTCATGTGGTGACAGCGCGGGGTATTAAGGCCAATCCCAAAAAGATTGAAGCCATTGATAATTTTCCATCTCCGAAGACAAAGAAAGATGTGCAGAGTCTAACGGGGAAGCTTGCGGCTATCACACGGTTTCTGTCGAAAGCCGCAGAACGACAGTTACCATTCTTCAATACTTTGAAAAATTGTTTGAAGAAAAAAGACTTCGTATGGACTCAGGAAGCAGAATCAGCCTTTCAGGAGATGAAAAAGGTGCTTGCAGAATTACCAACACTTACTGCGCCAGTATCAGGGGAAACGCTAACGCTGTACCTCGCGGCATCGAAGGAAGCTGTCAGCTCAGTTCTCATCGCGGATCGCGGAAAGGTAATCCATTAATTTACATGCTTTATTTATATCGCAGAAACTTAACGACTGAGATTTTTCTCAGACGCAAATGCCGGTTTACTTCGTAAGCAAGACGCTGACATCAAGCGAAGTAAACTACTCACCGATAGAAAAGCTTGTATATGCACTGGTCCATACGGCGCGGCGTTTGCGCCGATATTTTCAGGCACATCCAATCGTGGTCCTAACTGATCAACCAATCAAACAGGTGTTATACAAGCCTGAGATTTCTGGCCGAATGGCTAAGTGGGCAATTGAATTAGGTGAACATGAAATAAATTTTTCTTCGCGCAGTGCGGTTAAGGGTCAAATACTTGCTGATTACCTAGCAAAATTACCTGCGTATGTCGAGGCATCAGCAGAACATCAGGATCCACCTGCACCAACTTTGTCACCATGGGAATTGTACACCGATGGTGCGTGCAGCGCATCTGGTGCAGGTGCGAGTATAATTTTAACAGGCCCAGATGGCGAAGAGCATACATACGCACTGCGGTTTAATTTTGCTGTTACGAACAACGAAGCAGAGTATGAGGCTCTGTTAGCAGGTATGCGCATTGCGCATAAGTTAAATGTTAAAATTTTGCACGCATATGTGGATTCAAAGCTAGTATGCAGTCAGGTCAGCGGAGATTTCGAAGCGCATGACATAGCCATGCAGCAATATCTATCGCTTGTTCACAACCTCGCTGACCAATTTGAAGCTTTTCAAATCTCCCACGTAATGCGTGGGCAAAATAAGAAGGCGGATGCGCTAAGCAAACTGGCTGCCTTGGCTTTTGATCATATGGGAAAGAAAGTTCTAATAGAAGAACTCAATGCGAAATCCATTGTTAGGATGCCTTTAGTGGCACCAGTTGAGGAATCAAGCTCAACATGGATGACGCCCATTGTGGCTTTTCTGCGGGATGGCACATCTCCTGCGGATTCCGCTGATGCAAAGAAAGTCCGCGTTAAGGCACCGATGTATGCCCTTGAGGGTGACGTCCTATATCGAAAAAATTATTTGGGACCGCACTTAAGGTGCATTGGCCCGAAAGAGGCAGAGGAAGTTGTACGCGAGGTGCATGAAGGTGCATGCGCACTCCATTCGGGGCACAGGTCCATTGTGTCAAAAATAATGCGGCTAGGATATTATTGGCCCACCATGTACGCGGATACTGCGCGCATAGTTAAGCAATGTGAATCATGCCAAATACATGCACCTATTAGCAGAGCACCTGCGCATCCAATGATACCAGTCTCCTCACCGTGGCCATTCTGCAAATGGGCAATCGACATAGTCGGACCATTCCCAAAAGGCCGAGGTAATTTTATCATTTATTTTCTAAACATGTTACTCACATCAGTACCTTACGCACATTCTGCACACGCAGGAAACATCAAATTCTTGATTGTTGCAATCGACTATTTCACAAAGTGGGTCGAAGCGAGACCGCTGGCAGCAATCTCAGGAAAAAGGGTGCAAAATTTTGTATGGGAAGACATCGTCTGTCGATTTGGTATACCAAACGAAATTGTTAGCGATAACGGTACGCAGTTCGCGGGTGACCCTTTTCGCAGCTGGTGCGCGGAGCTTAATATTAAGCAAACTTTTACATCTGTTGCGCATCCGCAGGCGAATGGCCAGTGCGAAGTCACCAACCGGGATATAGTAGCTGGAATCAAAGCTAGGTTGGGTCATGGTCGCGTTGGTTGGGTGGATGAACTACCGAAGGTTTTATGGGCGCATAGAACAACACCCAAAGCAAGCACTGGTGAGACCCCGTTCAGTTTGGTCTATGGATCAGAAGCTGTTGTACCCGCAGAAATTGGGGTACCAACGTTCCACATACAAAATTTTGATGAGCAAAATAACTCTGAAGCTTTGCGGGAAAATCTTAATTTGCTGGAAGAGCGCAGACTCTCTGCGGCTGTTAACGAAGCAAATAACAAGCAAAAAATTGCAAAGTACTATAATCAGCGTGTGCGTTCGCGCTCTTACAAGTGCGGTGACTTGGTTTGGCGTCAGAACGACGCAAGTCATGCGGAGGATACTGGGAAACTGGGCCCCCGTTGGGAAGGTCCATACAGGGTAGCGAAGGCAAACAATACCGGGGCGTACCATCTAGAGACATTAGATGGAAAACCTGTGAAACGCACTTGGCATGCGACGTTATTGAAAAAATGTTATATGTAGCTAGGTGGACCTGATCACTCCAGTTTATTGTAGCACATTATTTTTTCTATGTATTTTCCGTCCGTTTGGATGTGTCGCGGTTGTAATTGTGATTAATGCCAATTAAATATTTACTCGCGCATACTTTTGTTGTTTAAATCTTTTTTGTATGCGGTTCCTGCCTACTTAAGGGGTGTCCTCTAGCCTCCGTGCGGCAGAAGCCTGTTTGGTTACAAGGCTAGACGCTAACGGCAGGCAAAGGGAATTGGTTTTCCCCTAGCCAAGCGCCACGCAGACTAGATGGCTGCAAAGTCGACTTAAAAAATTACAAGCATTGGTTTGCTTGTGCGTAATTACTCTCGCATTGGTTTGCTTGAGGAACTCAAAGCATAAAAACATTGGCTTGTTTTTAGTTGCGTTGCTTACCATACAGCTATAGTGCACCTATAGTACATGACAAAGCGATAACGCAGTAGCTTTCGAGTCTAAATTGTTAAAGGTAAATTGTTATTGGTTTATTTTACGCAGTACCATCCGCATACGCATGAGTTTTGGTTAACTATGCGCATGGGCATGCGGTTCACCTTTTGTTTTGATTCGCGATATATAAACAAATAAACACACTACGCATGCATATCAGGAATATATATACATCAAATTAAGTTGTTACATAAGAGGTAATTGTTTGTAACGCCTGCCCAACACGGGACTTAGGGCTGCAAAAATACAAATACCTGCCTAAGCATAGGACTTATGGCGCAATCCAACACACTAATAATCCTCCTTTAAAAACCCATCGATCGACATGTTCGGGTCCGCAGCAAATGCGTTGATTAGGGGGATAGGGATGGACTTGATGGCTTCTTCCGCCTCCATTAACGCTGCAGCCGTTCCCTCTTTTAGCTTCTTTTGAACGATGTCGGAGAACGGCGGTGTTAGACCGCAAGCTTGGATTACCTCCTGCACAGCCTTGTTGATTTCATGGTCCCTGACCGCATCAACGTAGGCATTGAACTTGTCGGACACAGGCTCTGAGTCCATCACCTTTTGCGCAATGGTAGGGAGTGCGGTGCGCAGCTTCGCTAGATCCGCCTCTGCCAGCTCGCGGTGGTTACCGCGTCATCCCTTTCCCTCGTCACTTTCTCAAGCTCCGACCGCAAACGTTCTGCATCCCCCTTCGCCTGCTCAACCGCACCAACCAGCTCACGGCTCTTTTTTCTTTCCTCAATCAGCGCAGTTTTGGTTTCATTCGCGGTCGACTCAACCGCCTTACGCGCCTCCTCAGCAGCATCCCTATCCTTCTTGACCTGATCTACACCCGCCTGCAGTAGTCCTAGCTCTACCTCTTTGCGCAAAGCTAGCTGGTATATGCTGGAAGAGCGGCGGGCCTGATCCGCAAACATGCCGAAAAATACAAGGCCGTTTTGAATGAAGGCATTGTGCGCCTGGTTAAACGGTAGAGCGGCCAGTTGCTCGCGGAATTCGGCCGGAAAGATTTGCTGCAGGAAAGCAGACTGCTCTGCGGTATTTTCCGCGGAAGACTGTGTGAGTTGGCTGAGGTTGGCAAGGCGGAAGCTACCTTGCGGAGGAGTTGGTGTGGAATCGGAATCCACGTGTATTGTCTTATCCTTTGATGTGGCGGTAGCTTGGAGATCTGGGTTGACCCGCGGGGTGGACGGCTGCGTCTCCTCCACATGCTCTGCATATCAGTAAATAGTTATAACGTGAACTTTAGTATGCGGTAAAGGCGCAAGGAATGGACGCTTACCAGTAATGGGGGGAAGAAGTTCTGCGGAGCGTGGCTCGATTGGAACAAAGTTATCGTTCCGCATGTCCTCCCTTTATTTGGGAGTCATCTTCTTCTTCTTCTGCTGAGCCGCAGAGGTCTCAGCTGCTTTGCGTTTGTTGCCAGATGCCGCAGGCGATTGTTCCACGTTTTTGCTAGCTTTCTCCTGCTCTAGCTGTACGTTCACATCTTGCTTGCGGAAGGAGATTCCCGCAATCTCTTCCGCAGTCAGCACCTTCTTCATCCTCATTTCTGCAAGGATACGCGCATGCGTTAGATAATATACATACAACAACAGTTTAATACGCGATTATACTATTCCTACCCTTTCCATCCGGTCCGACTATGGCTGGGCGCACATCCTCCCATGGCCAGTGTGCGGATATCTTCCCTAGCCGTAGCATTACGTTCCCATATGATCGATGCACTAGCTGTGCGTTTGCACACTCCGCTAATAGTTTCCTTTCATCCTCATCCAGGGCGGGGGTCTTGTTTACATCCTTCTCCACCTTCTCGAACCATATCAGCGTTTGCGGGAAGTTTGCACTCACCACAGTTTGGTCGATGAAAAAGAATGTCTCATTCCAATTCCCCGCATTCGATTTTGGGGTCTTGGTGAAGTTTTGACGAGCGAAGAAGGTGAACCACGATTTGTGGTGGTGGGCTAGTCGGTATAAATGGCAAAACACCTTCACCAGGGGCACTTTCTTGAGTGCAACGCACCACATCTCGAACAAGACTATTTTTCCTATAGCGTAAGGGTGTAACTGACCTAATCCGACCTTAAAGTGATCTAGCACGCCCAGAAAGAAATCAGTGGGAGGAACCCTAAAGTTGCCATGCTTAAAAGCATGTTCGTAAATAGCCACCTTTTTCTCCGGTGGCTCGTGGGCTCGCTGATTGGACAAAGGGGGCACCGGATTGTACTTGGCTAAGGGGGGGTACTGTTTCACTAAGTAATCTATGTGCTTCTGCTAAGGGGGGGGGGTACTGTTTCACTAAGTAATCTATGTGCTTCTGCTCTATAACAGACTCTACGCTATCTACATACGTCTCGTTAGCTTTAGTCATTTTCTAGGAGTAATCGGATGAATACTAACCTTTAAATGGTGGTCGGAATGTTTGATTTTTGATCGGAATTCAAATTGGCAGCGTAACGAGGAAGCTTGAAGCAGGAAAGTGGAAATGAGCTGCAAAATGGGGTATTTATAGGGAAGATTGGGAGTCATGGGATGGAGTGGTGTGATCGTGGCTGTATACGTGTTACGCAATCGACGGCCAGCACTTTATTGATGCGCGTGGATGCCAGTTGGGTATAATTACATGTACGCGCGTGGTTGGCACGCGCCTGACACACTGCCACTTTATGTCATGTCCGCCGAATGGGCTTCTGCGATTGTGACAGGCATTTAATGGCATCGAGGCGCACGCGGAATATTAAATGCTAGCCGTTTTCTTGTTTTTTCCGCTTAATAGTTTGATGTCATGTGTCTTGCGTCATATAACATCAAACTGGGGGGACATAATGATACCGCAACCCGCAGGCGCACCTCATATGTATGCGGGCGTTTAATAGTGTGCGTATGCGTGTGCTTGTGTGCGCTATGCGGTATGCGGATTGTATCTGATTCCTTTGTTCCCGGTACGGCGGTTGCTTAGCTGTCAAGTAAATATCTTTTCCATAATTATATCCGTGATTCGGGGGAGTCAGTTATGGATGAGATTAACGTGATCTGGGACGGTTCTAGAATTAGGGTTTGCCTATAAATACAACCCTAATCATCATTTACCAGACACGGCATATTACGTAACTATCACACACGAGATACATTACGCAAAACAGCATCATTCAGCATCTCTTCAAGGTTAACATGTTAGTCTTTCGTAAGCTAGTACCTACGACCTTATTTGGGGCCTCTTGATCGACGACCGTTATCAGAGGTGGACTTAATCACTTGGCCACCCCGCCGACATCATCATGTCGGCCAGGGTTATTCACGGTAGCCGGACCGGAGAGCCACGTTCTAAGATCCTTAAACCCCTCCTCATGTATTGAGCAGGCATATTAAACCCCACGGTTAAAATATGCATGATCAGTTATGGATCTGAAATTGATTTCAGCTACTTTCTAAAGTACGTACCTATTAAGGTGCATCCGTAAAGATTGAAACCCGGGCTCATCCCTGAAGTAACTTTTTTGCCACGTGTCAGACTTAAACGAATGTGTGCATTGTCAAACATCCCATTCCTAATCAGTGTCTTGAATATCGCCTCCTTAACCTTAATTAGAGAAATAAATAAATTTATATTTTAATTATATTTTATCCAGAATAATAACAGTAAGTAAAAAAGTGCACAGCATTAAAAAAAATAATAATAATAAAAAATTAACCTCTTCACGAGTTGGTACATTGTTGAAAGCTAGAGCCTTTGCAGAGTCAAACAACCTGATATACAGAGTCAACATAATACACAATTACTGAACTTGAGGTTAAGATCGCTCTACGACTAAAGCGGCTGTTTTTAGCTGCTGACCTGTCTAAATGCTCTTCAAGCTTAAACACTTTTCCGTTATAAATTCTAAGTCCTTCCCAAACTGAGTCACCACCTTGTACAACTGAGTCAAATACTGAAACCTATAATGTCAAAAAAGAAACAATAAGAATATGATAAATTCAAAAACCGGGTTTTTTAAATTATATTTATGCGTTAGGGGTGTACCATTGCACTATCACGGGGTAACATATCATCACCAACCCATACAAGAATCTTTTCATTGGAAGAAACCGGAAGAGATGGCGTTGGAATCTTATTAAATCTTGTACGTCTTGCACGACTCTTAAGCAAGTTATAAAAGGGTAAACTTTGCTCCAACATGTCATAAAGCGACTGTGGGAAAGGCTAAAAATGAAGAAAGGAAAATTTAATGAAATTCATTAGTAACCGAAAGTTCAAATTACATCCAATCAAATTTCAACATGTGTTGTACTTCTATGAAGCGTACCGGACGATATTTTACAGTTTGTGCAAAACCAGTTGATTTGTGTACACTCTTGTACCACCATGGAGCCCAAAGACCGTCAACAGAATTTGGGCCAGCTTCCCATCTGAATATAAGTTGACAAAGGTACAATACTTTACACGGTTAGAAAATGTAAATACAAAATTGAAGAAGCCATTTAGTGTTCATAAACTTTAGTAATCACTCACTGAATGATGTTAGTAGCGTTATAGTTTTAGAAAGAACTTTATACAAGTATGAAGCTAAAACATTAACATACTTTAGCATCGAATTCTGAAATGGAATGTCAAGATCTTCACAAAGACAACGTAAAGCAGCCTGCAGATGAAGTAAAACAGTAAACATACAGTTAATACTTAAAAATATTTTCAAGTAGTAATATGACTAACACGATGTACAGAATTGAATCATTACAAATTAAGAAAAGAAAAAAAATAAGGATGTTTTGAAAACCTCGGGTTCTTGTTGAAGTTGAGCAGCATCGATAATATGAGGGGGCTTCCCTGCTGCACAAAGTTCGCTGTAAACAGAAACCAGGTCTGCCAATCCGAGTTCATTGAATGATGATGGCAAAACCTTGTCAAACGATTGCTAGTAACAAACAAATAATATTACTTTTAAACTGTTTGTTTGAATCTCCTAATTTACATTACACATGCGTACAGAACATACCAACATATCAAGCGGATTTCGAATTAATATAAAGTGCTTTCCTTTCTTTGTTAATGCATCACTTAAACCAGGCAGGCGGTTTTTCGCTATATGCTGCGAAAAAGTTTTATGAGCTAAGTATGCGTTAGGACCGTCTACATCCGAACTAGTACAAAAATGTTAAAGGGTCGATGATCGAGTTACGCTACGAAACTATTTTAATATAAGAGGAAGTCACCGATAAACATATACATTCTTATAGTTTTCACATGTTCCAATGTGGGACATGGGTTTTACACACAAGAGTATGCAAACATCAAACTACAACTAAAAAGAATGAAACAAATTTACAATGATAGAAATTCGTTACCTTACAAAACCGATATTTCTTTACTCCCGGACCATAAATAATGTTGTTCACGACCTTATTTCCATCACACTCCTATGCATTTTAGAAACAAAATAATTTAACATGATAACATGATGGACTAAGGACTTCATAATCAGCAGAACGCTGAACGCCTTCATTGAGGCAGCATGTGTGGACTCTTATATTTTATTGGGTTTATAGTTCCGGGGCGTATTGCACTTTACACATGTTATTGTTGTATGCATTCAATTTCGTAACCTCCAATTGTATGTATTTAAGTTTTAATACATTCTATTATATGAATACATACAATAGATAGATGGTTTCGAAGTTAGTAACATGTAATAGTAAAAGGTGTAAGGTTGTTAAAAAATAATCAATAGAAGTCTGAAATTATATCTCATATTCTTATTCATGTCTATGAGTTATGTAAAAACATTTGATTGATCATGGCTAAAGTGTTAAAAGATAAAGTTAAGTGCTGAGATTAAACTTCAAGTCTAATAGGAAAAAGTTAAGAAGGTCATTCTTTACTTCTTGGAAACAACTTATGGAGATTTACAATACAAAATTTCACGGATGGTCTATGTGGTTTGTATGAGAAATCACCAGTGGACTTGTACTTTTTTCATCATGGATGGTCTTCTTGTTTTCATTTTGAATCACCAATGGTCCCGGACTCTCTGTGGTGCATATCCACAGGGACCATCCTTGATGAAAAAATGTAAATCACGGGACCATCTTTGATGGAAATAAAAAAGTATAGGGACCACCGATGATTTCTTCTGATACTACAAACCAGAGGGACCATTCGTGATATTTTGTCGATTTACAATTTACAAACTTTTTTAAAACTGTTTTTTACTAGTAGAAGTGTTAGGGCTATAATTAACATTAACATTACATCAAAATAACATAAGCTAACGTCAATAAGATTTTCATTCAGCTAAAATTTAAGATCTTGCACTCAAAATAGTATATATATATACTTACCATTTTAGAAAGTAGTTCTTCTTTATATGGCCTATCAACCCCTGTTACCTTTACATAGTGGGCGTACAGAGGTTCATCAAGCACTTCTGTATCATCCCTCTGAAAAACAATAAACATAATGATAACGACATTATTTATTTATAAAATCAAATGTGCAAATATATATCAACTACAAATCAGGTTATTGTATACACAATCTGTTTTGATTACTCATCAAATATTCTTATAAGAAATAGACTGAATAAATGCAAGGCATTGATACACTAGATTAAATACTGATGTTATGTTATTTTTTAGATGTATTGTAATTGTAAGTGATAATGATATGAGATGTTTTCAAACAAGATATAATTACAAGTTAGATATTCTTTGCGGATGCATAGGAGTCAACATGTGTTGTACATCTTTAGATGAAAAGAAAAAAGGTCAAACGTCAAATTAAGAACACCCATTTTCTACCTGTTACAAATACATGGAAATCTCAACCATTTTCATTATCGGATTACAAATGAAGTCTATGCTTATTATAATTATAGTTTATGGTTACAAAATCTCAATGTTTGTGTTATATATTGCATCCCCCTAAATTGTGTTATATAATATTATTAGATAGATGTATCCCCCTAAATTGTGTTATATAATATAATTAGGGGACAGGATAATCAATCGGGGGAAAGCGGGGGGAAGCAAATTTTTTTTTTTTTTAGTTTTTTTGGATTTTTTTTCCCGGCATCAAGATCACACGAAAATATGAACATTTAGAAGAGACACTTCGTGATGAATGTTATTATTTAGGCGGGAAAACGATCGACAAAAATAACATTCAAGAAAATATTGTTCGTGAAGAATATTAACGTTTTTTTCCATGTTTTGTGAAGTAAAATTTAGCCCGATTTAGAGTTTAGGGTTTAGGGTTTGGTGTTTTGGGTTTATTCCATAAACCCAAAACACCAAACCCTAAACTCTAAACCCTAAACTCTAAACTCTAAACCGTTCGTGTTAAAAACTCAATCTAAATCCTAAATCTAAACCCTAAATCTAAACCCTAAACCCTAAATTTCTAAACCCTAATATCTAAACCCTATAAACCCTAATATCTAAACCCCAATAGCTAAAACCTCAACATACGCTCGAAAAACGCGATAATTGTTATATATTACTTCTTCGAGCGTTTTCCCGACAAAATAAAAACATTTATCACAAAGTGTATCTACTAAATGTTCATATGTTCATATGTTCGTGAACAAAGTTTTTTAAAAAAACGAAAAAAAAAAGTTTTTGCTTCCCCCCGTTTCCCCCCGATTGGTTACTTCCCTCTTGATCCTACCACATATTATTAGTGCCTAATCCTACCACCGAAGTCTTGGCTTGAGTAGTATGGGGTGATTGTCCGACTTAGGGTATCGTTGTGAACTGGATTTCCTCCTAACGTGTGTGTGGGTGACATATGATCGCGAAGGTAGTTAAGTCCCATATGAGTGATGCCGATATCCCCGTTCAAAAAAAAATTATTGCTTAATCCTTAAGGGTTGAAAAGTTTCTTTTTCTCATGTGACGATCGGTCCAAATCCATATGGACGAACATGTCATTCATTGATTTCATTGCGAGGTATTTGACCTCTATGATACGTTTTGTAAACATTGCATTCTTTTGAAAAGGCACACCATAAATGAATATTTAAATCAAAGGTTTTCGACATCTAATGATTTCTACATATAGACAATCACCATAAATAATAGTTTACAACAGTACTTCCATTGACAATACAGTCAAAATAAGATACATGGTGATGATTTGGTGAATGCAACGTTTCCTTGAAAAATATGTCATGCAAGACTCCATGCACATAGCTTGTCTAACATCTAAGCAAACAGCGGAAGACTTCTAGGAAACCTGAGAATAAACATGCTAACAAGTGTCAACACAAAGGTTGGTGAGTTCATAGTTTTAGTGTTTCGTATAATCTGTATATAAAAGTGGATCACAAGATTTTAGTTGTTTCATCCAGAAACGTTTATCAATAGATTATATAAAAGTGGATCACAAGATTTCAGTTGTTTCATCCAGAAACATTTATCAAAATATTCTACGAAATTGAGCACCCTGGTAACTAAACTTTAACGTATATATAATTTGTACCCTTTGTATAATCATCTTAATAATACACGCAAACCAACGTGTACGCTTCTCAAATAGCATACGTCCGTTAAAAGGCTAGTGCTCTAGCTCGGACGGGGATGTCAAGCCCTATGGATCCATATACAATTATTCGCGCCCACCAGTCCATATCCTATGTACTGGCAGCTACTAGTTACCAAAGCTAAGGGATTTTCGGTTTAACTCAGTGTAGAATTTTGTATGTACTTGTGTCTTATTGCGTTTAAAATAAATTGCATGTATTCTCAGCCCAAAAATATTTAAAGTATTTAAAAAGGGAGACTATAACTCACGCATATATATATTGTAAATCAGTTAATAAAGCATTTGCATGTATTCTCAGCCCAAAAATGTAGAGAGTAAAAGGGATCATATGAAACTCACACAAAATCAGTTTTAGTATTTGTATTCATTTAGTAAAACAGTTTATAAAACTGCGCATGTATTCTCAGCCCGAAAATATGTATAAAAAGGGATCAATTGAACTCACTGTTTAATATTGATATACAATATTGTAGGAAAGCATGTAGACGCATCGGAGATGATAAACACGAGGTTTGATTCACAAAAATACCCCCGAACATTACCCATAATTTCCTTGGCAATAACCCATATTTTCCTTAGCTCTAGCTCGCTCGGAAACTCGTTTTGAAAATTACTTGGACATCACTCCGTCGTAAAATTTTCTTGTACATTATTATTTTTGTATCGCAAAAATAATAACACTAATAATAATAAAAAAAAATAATAAGATTAATAATAATCTTATTAATAATAATAATAATAATAATAATAATAATAATAATAATAATAAATAATATTACGGAGTATATATATATTTGTGTATGTGTGTGATTTAAATCGAGCGAAAACACTGAAATTTATAGATGTGGCCTGAAATCTGGAGTCATGCAACTCGCATGGAAATGGCCTTCTGGCCATGCGACTCGCATGAGGACCAGGGACAGCTCACATTGTTTTGGCTCCTAGCTTGTCGACATAATATAAAATAAATATAAATATATAAATAATTAATATAATTATTTATATATTATATTTTATTCTTGTGCATAGTAGACTAGATATTTTTGGTCCGCTGCGTCGGGCGTTTCTTCTTGACTCGGGTCCCGGTTCCGGATTTTCAAACGTATTTTCGTACGTTTAGAAAACTTGCAGTTTACGTTTCGTGACACGTACCTTTGTCAAAATATAGACTTAAACTATCCATAAACTATGTCACTCAAAGTGTATCTTATACGTTTGAGTGTTTTGGTCATTTACTTCTATAAATCATCGTTTCACTATTTGCTAAAATACATTTTTAAAATAGTGTTTTACTGTAGCAAATAGTGATTTTCGAAAACACTGTAGCAATTCACTGTAGCAAAGTCAATTTTACTGTAGCAAATAGTGATTTTCGAAAACACTGTAGCATTTTGGGTACTGTAGCAATTTGAAAACACTGTAACAATTTAGTGCTTAACTGGTTCATCTTAAACGCTTTAGTTAACTTATCTAAATATCAATCGAATCAATAAACGAATGTTACTATCGTTTACTAAATAACTTGAAATCATATATATTCAAATAGATATATAAACCAATAAGTTTAATGTATGGTATCATGCAATTAAAACTTTGTTACGTTTTCAAGTTATAGTATATATATGTATCTATTTACATATAATGGTTCGCGAATCGTTGAGAACAACCGAAGGGTAATTGAATAGTTCAAAATTTTGAGATTCAACTTCATAGGCTTTGCTTATCGTGTCGAAATCATTAATCATTTAAGATTAAGTTTAAATTTAGTCGAAATTTCCGGGTCATCACATCTCATTCAGAAATTACGCAAGTTGTTTTTTTTAATAAACGTAGATATATATTTATAAATTACATATGCTTGGAAATAAAATAAAAAACAAAGAAAAAACAAGAAAAATTGTTCAAATATATGACATTCTAAAAAATATCATTGAAAATATCCCCGCGGGAAAGGCTATGCTAGCGCGTGTGGTCGACGCCTTTTACTTACCCATTTAACAACTACATTTAAGGACACTACTTTACATGTAATTTGTAATAAATACACTTTATTTTTACAGTATGTGTATTTATTTTCTTATATAATACAGTAATACTACGTAATTATTTTTTTAACGTCGGTTAGGAGACGGGGTCTGAACGTAATATCAGAATCCAGCCCCGAGCATTTTTTGGGACGAACTATTACTTTCCTACCGCCGCTCGGGAGAAAACCCTCACGCCAAATCCATCCGGGCATCGCGTGTGGTAAAACCCCTCGGCTGAAACTCGAACGCAAGACGTCCGATACCTCCGAGGCCCATTGAATTGGTGGGTAATCTCAAGGGAAATATATTTGCAGCTCATGGGTGTCGCTACCAGTGTTGTAAAAAACGACCGAGACGGGCGTCACAACGATTTTACCATGTTACCATTGCAACGGAAATAAAAACTGTTAAAACGGTCGACGCTTAAAAACAGTCAACAACGGAAAAAAGACGGTCAACAACAACGGCCGAGATGGATGTTGACGAACGTTGACTTTTTAATAAATTTCAAAAATAAACATTTCAATATAAATATTTCAAATTAAATGCGAATGTCTATGTTTACTTTGAAATATTTGTGTTTGAAATGTTTATATTTGAAACTGAGATATATATAAAAAGTCAACGTAACGTTGGTCAACACTGTCCCAATCTCGTCTCAACCCCGTTTTCTCCGTTGCGACGTTAGGTTCCTATCATCTCGATCCAGTCTCACATATTTTTCAACCTTGGTCAGTACTATACCTAGCAAACGGCTCAGGTTGGGTTGGTTTGGGTAACGGGTCAAAACGGTTTTGGGTTGAAATGGGTCATGGGTTAAATGGATAAAAATTTTAAACGGGTCCAAAGGGGCCAGGTTGGGTCGGTTTGGGTAACAGGTCGAAACGAGTAATGGGTCAAATAGGTCCAAACAGGTCATATACTTTTACATTGTTTTTTTTTTTTTTTTTTTACATTTATTATATACTTTTAGTTATTATTATTTATTAACATTTATTATGTATATAAGAAAATATTAATATACATAATAATTGATATAACCATTAATGCTTTCATGAATGGTTGACGGATGAGCTCGACCCATTTGACCCATTCACATGACCCGTTCGACCTGTCTCTATTTATTGAACTTTAGGATTATACTCATTTGACCCGTTCTTTTATATTTTGTATATGACCTAATGGGTTGGAGAAAAACTCATTGGATTTTTTTTTAAGTTTTGATATACATTGGCGGGCATAATTTTTTTCATGACCCAATTAACCCGAAACTTGACCCATTTGACCCAAATTTGAGAGAACGAGTTTCAGTTGCCAGGTATAGTCAATACTTCCCTTATAGGAAGTCAAGTATACCATATCTTTACGTAATAAATACTCTGTAATAATTAATAACTATATAGAAACTTATTCGGACCAAAATGTGTAGATTTGTCAGGGACACATTAACCTTGTGTTGACTTTGTCAACCCACCAAGCCCTCCCCGAAAGAGCCCGGCGAATCACCTCACCCATAAATCACCACACCATGCTAGAACCCGGAATCGAGCCTGCGTGGTTATTCGGACCAACACTACACAGGTGGGACACACAGGTGGGACCAAGCGATCTAGATAGAAACTTATCTATTTATCTTATACGGAGTACTCTTTTAGGGGAGAACTCTTCCCTTTTTCAAGGAAAAGACCAGTGTAACAGTGTTATGCTTTTTGTCTTTATCTGGAATCCTTTTCAACCACAAAACTCCCGATGGACCATCACCCTCGCTCAAATCATTATCATTATCTTTATCGATATCAATTTCAATAATATATCAAGATATAATTAATTGACGGGTGATATATCCACCATATATTATTTGATAAATGTACTAAAATTGTGCATTAAAAGCTTATACTCGTACAGTATAAGTTCCGATACATTATTTTGGTGGATCCATCATGAATATATTGATATCGATCATAAATAATACCAAGTAAGAAATGGATCATTTTCCAAGCTTAAAACACTGTTATCAATTAATCCTATATCATCATCAATAAATTAAGGAAATTTACACATAATAAAAACACAAATACACAAATATTTCATGTAACTCATCAAACTTAAACTATGCTCTAGATTTTTTTTTTTCTTTCTATTTTATCATTATATCATTAAACGCGAAAATGTTATCACTTATGTTATGAAATAATCAAAGTGGTGCTCCTAAATCATAAAAAACAAGAATTCAACACAAGATGATCAACAAATTTCTTGAAAAATGATAAACATGTTTAAGAACTTTCCAAACTTTTCAACTACAATATTTCCAACAATCAACATTTTACACAACTTTCAAAACAGATTAAAGTTAATTGAAGAAGAATGATGAATTACCTGAGCAAAAGAGTACATAAGACTAGTGCTTAAAGATCTAGGAGAAGACCATGAATGAATCACCTCTGTTTCAATCTCTTCTGCCATTTTTAATGTCCAGATTCGCTAAATCAGAATCAAGATCTTTTATGCATGTATGTATATGTATAATATGATCAATTTGAAGAGAAGACCCTGAGTTAGATAGACAGCTGCCGTGTGTATATAAATTTGTGTCAGTAATGTTTCAATTTTATATTTAATAATTTAATAAATATGAATTAAATTAATCAGTCAATTTATACTTGTAATACTCCGTAAAAAGTTTCCGTGTTCAAATGGATGTGCCTGTCTGTATATCTTCATCATAAAAAAGTATAAAGCTTAAATAAATCCCAGTTGAATATATTTAATTTGAATTTTCATACGTGTAACTGATGAGGCAAGGTGTATATTATAAAGTTAAATTTTTTCGTAGAAATTTATGTTTTATAGTATTAGCAAGAAGAAAAAAATCGTGCTTCACTGCATGCTAGTTTCAGTCGATTAACAGTCGTTAGCAGTTGATTAATGAAACATTATAAAAAGAAAATGAAAAACAAAGTAAAAATGGTTGTAAAAAAAGAGTGATAAAAAAAAAAAAAAAAACAATAAAGAGATAGATGATTTTCTTTACTTTTTAGAATGTTTTCACTCTCGGCAGAGAAATGACTTGTCTTTATTCTTAGATAGGGGAATGATTGTCTACATCTCACTTCCCTCATGCACCAATTATGTGGTATTGGGTTTTGTTGTTGCGTTGTAAAATCTCAATTTAACAAAATACCCCCAAAGTTGGAAGTAGTTACACTTTTGTCATGGTGAATAGTGTTCATCTCATTATATTATAATTAATATATATATATATAGCTAATAGATACATTAATTAATAATTAATTTAATTTTATATTTTAATTATACAAATATTATTACCTTGATTTTATTTTTATGCATATTTTTGTATTTTTAGACATTAGTTTGGGATCACCCAGAGGGACTTAACCACACACGCGTTCATCTCCCGTATTTTTGTATGTCGTTACCGTTATTTCTTTTGCAAATTCATGATTTGTACTATATAATTGCTTTATTTTCTTTCCGTGATTGGTTATTATTATTTTTTATATAAAATATATAACTAGTTTAGTGCCCGCGAATTCGCGGGGCTACTTTATTGGATTAAGCAGGTATTGGTTTTACGTGAGTAAATGTGAATAATTTTTTTATTTTGCATGTGTTGTAGTAATCTCGACATTCAGATAATATTTCTATGTAGTTATTGAGTAAAATAGAACCAAAAAACGCATATCTCCGGGTACAAAAGATTTGTTGTATAGTAATATTTCTATCATTTGTCATTTTTGAGTTCCGGTCAAACATTTCATTTTTGTGCCGTGCGAAATGAGTAGGGTGGGTTGACCCGAAAAATCTTTTTGTTTAAAATTGTCATTTTTATGGTCAATTATTGTCAATATAACCGGAACCTTGACACTCTTCCGTTATGATTGTTACTTTTTGTTATCTCGAGTCAATATTTCAAGTAAAAGAGATTGAACAAAGAAATATCTATGTCTTAAAAGGATGTTGACACACAAAAGTCAATATTTCAAGTAAGTATTCAAAGCCCAACGAAACACTATACAAAGTTGCACATTTTTTATTCATTGAACAGCTAAAGAGGTCCACAATTTGCATGACATCTATTGAACAATTGTAACGACCCAACCCGTATTAAAACCGGCCCATAAAATTTTTTCCTTTTAATACGCTTTAAATAACACTTTAGGTCCCAATTGTGTTTCCATAAACATCTTTAATACAATAGAAGGTTTAATAAACCTTAAAACATTTAATACATTGATTAATTGTCCAAATGGACATTCACGACCCGACTAGTTTAGTTTTCAACCAAAACCGAGCATGGTGATTTGGGACTACGCGACCCAAATCCTAATCGAATACAAAAGCAAAATCTTCTAAGCAACCTAGCCAAGATCTCTAATCCCCAAGCTTACCCGAGCCGCCAAGCATGCGAACCTATAAAAATATCAACAACGAGAGGGTAAGCTAACGCTTAGTGAATGATAATATACTACATACATATATATGTATAAAATGGACACGCCACACAAATATCAAATACCGCATACCGAAACATCCATGAATAAGGCAACTACACTAAGCATACCGTACGATCTCTAAGCATCAAGCTAAAGATATCAACAAAGTATAAGTTCACCAACGACGATGTGAACAACGCCAATAAGCTACACCCGGAGGGTTAGCTACAACACAACATTACAATAATATATATAACAATATAAAACGAATAAGGTTAACCCCTTAACCCATTACCGAATACCAAACGCCACAATGAAGATTGGCCGAGCTACACGAGCCTTAGTAATCCGAACCCACACGAGATGTGATGCCGCGTACAAAACCATCGTGTACGAATCATCAACAACAGGATCATTACAAGGTTAAGTACTATATGCTGTAATAAAAGAAGTTGCATTCACGATAAAAAGGTGACGTCATAACCGACATCAAATGTTTTACACCAATAGTATGCTTTTACGAATAGCAAGCATGAATAAACGTATGTGACCCTTAGGTCGTTACAAAACATAGTTCAAAAGTATTAAAGTTTTAATGCAAGATAAACAGTTCATACGGTGATAACACTAGAGCAGCGGGTATCTACGGCAAGACTAGCACGACAGCGGAAGCAAATAACCTTAAGCACATGAGAAAAAACATGCTTAAAAATGTCAACACAAAGGTTGGTGAGCTATAGTTTAAGTATAACAGTATGTAAGGTAGGCCACGAGATTTCGGTGCTACAAAGAGCGTTTCAAAACAGTATGATAAAGTATATGTTAACCGTGGGCACTTGGTAACTAACTTAACGTTTATACCCCCTGAAAGTACACTTGGCAAGTGCGTATATTTACGAAGTATTAAACACTCATTAAATGCTAGCGCGACTAGCCCGAGTGGGGATGTCAAACCCTATGGATCCATATCTAAGATTCGCGTTCACCGGTTCAAAAACCAATGACTAAACGTTACCGAGTTAAAGGGAATGTTTCTGCCGTTATATAACCCACACATATATAAGTTTAAGTACTCGTGCCTAGTATGTAAAACATAAAATCAGTATGTATTCCCAGTTCCCAAAATAAGTTAAAGTAAAAAGGGAATGCTATAACTCACAATGATAAAGTAGCGGTAAAGTATGACTCGGAAAGTACGCAAGTAATGAAGGTTGTCCAAACGGGTCCTCAACCTAAGTCAAATAGTACTAAGTCAGTAAATCGTCCGAATAGGTTTAAAAGTATGTAAATAAGGTCTTAAGGGTCATCATCATTCATCATCAATCAATAGGCGTAAAGTAAGTTTCGTTCATGAAAGTAGTTTAAAACAAAGGCTGACTTCGATCAGTCACCACGGCCTCTACCCTTACTGAATTAAGGTGAGACCAGTGGCCATGGCTCCGTATATGAGTCCTTTAAGTGTGGTAAAATTTTCATAAGCAAACTCGTCTTCGTTTGACCGTGGCTACGGTCTAAGTGCGAGTAGGTCAGAAATTTCTGCACAACGTTAAAAGGACATAGTGACGATCGGAGGGCCATAAATCCTAAACCGTAACTCAGATTAAGACGAGTCCTATATGAAAAATTATCTACTCGAAAAGATCTATCTGAAAATCAAGGTTACAGTAGCCCCAGGTGTACTGGTATGTTACAGAAACCAGAAAATAGTAGGCAGAAGACAGAAAACAGAAAAATAGTGGATTCCGGTGGTCTTGGTGCTCGATGCTTATCACGGTTCTCATCCTTGATGCATATAGCTTCAAGTGTACAACTCGTTGATGTGTTTGCATGATTTTCACCAAGTTTTGACCATCATAATCCAAGTGTAAGTCTAAGACATGAAGCACAACTCACTTAAGTGTTGCAAGTGTTTTGATGAACCAAAGTTACATCAAAGTCTTAGATCTAACACATACATGAACTTTAAAACTAATAATAATTTACAAACTTGAAAGTGAACTTATGAAATCAAGATCTTAAGTTGTAGAACATAGTTCTTAGTTAGATCTTGAAGATCCAAGACTCAAAAGTCTAGATCTAACATAAGTGTACAAAGTTATAATTAAAGAAAACTTACTTACATGTTCTTGAACTTTCAAAGTTAACTTTTAGTTCAAGATTAATGAGATCAAGGTTAACTAGTAACACTTGACCAATAACAACCAACAAACATGAAATTAAAGTGCATAATATGAAGAAATAAACTAAGTAAACAAGTAACTAGTTCATGGGTTGTTCATACTTTAAAGATTCAAACCAAAGTTTGATTTTTAAGAAAGTAAACTTTAAAGTTTACTAACATGAATTACAAGTATGATTTACAACACATGAACCTTAAATCTTTTGAAACAATAAAAGTAGAATCATAAACTAGTAAGTTTATGTTCTTGAGTGTTCTTGTAATACAAGATAAAAGAAGAATGAAACTAGGTAGTTTGATTCTTGTAATATGTAAGTAAGTAACAACAACAACAACTAGAAATTAAGTAACAAACAACAACATGAAACAAGTAACAACAAACAACAAAGAATGATGATGATATATATGTGCGAGTTTTGGTTTTACAAGGAAAGAAAGGAAGAAAAAAAGTTTCTAGTTACTTACAAGAATGGAGAGAAAAAGAGAGAAAATATGAGAGAACTTGCAAGTAATTTTTGTGTGTGTGAAAATGAGTGAGTAAATGTGAATGAAGTAGTAAGAAATTTTGAAAAGAAAACTCCCATCCTCCCTAGTGTAGCCGACGGTCAAGGAGAAAGGAGGGGGAGGGATTTTGTTCACTAGTTTATTGCATGTAAAGCCTTACAAAGTTGGTTAATGGAGGTGTTTACATGGGAAGTAACATGTAACTAGATTCTAATTGCACAAAACTAACTAGTTATAATATAAAGTGATACTTACATGTCTTAGTGGGCTAGTTAGTTCATTTAGTTAAGTTGAGTGGGCTAACAAGTCCATTAAAGAAGTAGGGTGGGCTTTCAAGTCCACTAATACTAATAAAAGCCCAAGTTTCAAGTAGTTATCAAATAAATCCAATTAAAGCCCAAGTAATTAACTAATATCCATAGTTAATCAAAATGATTAATAAAACTTAATCATGAATGTAAATAATATTCAAAAAAATATTATTCATGTAATGTACGTATGTCACAAAGACGTTTCGGGCGTTTAAAGTCAAGTACGGGCAATCATGGCAACATGTAAATGTAATAACATACATTCGTTTAATCACAAGTATTAATAATAATAATTATTAATAAATAAACGTTGGAAAATCCAGGTTCGTTACATTACCCACCTGTTAAAGAAAATTTTGTCCCGAAATTTTAAGCTGAGGTAGATGGAGGAGTCGGGAAAAGGTGAGGATACTTCCGCATCATTTGATCCTCTCGCTCCCAAGTAAACTCAGGTCCTCGTTTGGCATTCCATCGTACTCGAATGATCGGAATCTTGTTGCGTTTCAAAGTTTTGATCTCACGATCCATAATCTCAACTGGTTCTTCCACAAAGTGGAGTTTGTCTTCAATCGTAAGTTCCTCAAGTGGTATGATAAGTTCAGGTGCAGCAAGACACTTCTTCAAGTTTGACACGTGGAAAGTAGGATGAACTGAGCTCAATTGTGCTGGAAGATCTAAACGGTAAGCAACGGGTCCAACACGTTCCAAGATTTCAAAAGGACCAATGTATCGTGGGTTCAACTTTCCACGTTTTCCAAAACGGATCACACCTTTCCAAGGTGCAACCTTTAACATTACACGGTCGCCCACATTGAATTAAAAGTCTTTACGTTTAAGATCAGCATAACTCTTTTGACGATCACGGGTAGTCTTAAGTCTAGCTTGAATCTGAGCAATCTTCTCTGTGGTTTCGTGGACTACCTCGGGTCCGGTGATTTGCTTTTCGCCTACTTCGGCCCAACAAATAGGAGATCAGCACTTACGGCCATAAAATGCTTCAAAAGGTGCAGCATTAATGCTCGAGTGATAACTGTTGTTGTACGAGAATTTGGCTAATGGCAAATGCCTTTCCCAGGCCTTTCCAAAATCAATGACACATGCGCGCAACATGTCTTTCAATGTCTGAATCGTTCGTTCACTTTGCCCGTCAGTCTGAGGGTGATAAGCAGTACTCATGTCAAGACGAGTTCCCATGGCTTCTTGCAAAGAACGCCAGAATCAAGAAGCAAAATGGGGGTCGCGATCGGAGATGATCGATAAAGGTACACCGTGACGAGATACAACCTCCTTGATGTATAGTTGAGCAAGTCTTTCCATCGTATCTGTTTCCTTCATCGCTAGGAAGTGTGCAGATTTAGTAAGGCGGTCAACAATAACCCATATAGTATCGTATCCGCCCACCGTCTTGGGTAGCTTGGTGATGAAATCTATTGTTATCCGTTCCCACTTCCATTGTGGGATTTCTGGTTGTTGAAGTAATCCAAAAGGTGTTTGATGCTCGGCTTTAACCTTCGAGCAAGTCAAACACTTACCAACATAAGTAGCAACGTCTTTCTTAAGATTCGGCCACCAATACTGTTCTTTAAGGTCGTGGTACATCTTGATCGCTCCAGGATGAATTGAATATCTCGATTTGTGTGCTTCATCAAGTATAAGGTTCCGTAGATCTCCATAACAAGGTACCCAAATTCTTCCGGCATAACATTGGAGTCCAGACTCCCTAACTTCGAATCGAGAGACAAGTATGTTGAAATGTTCGTGAGATATATTCTCCTCCTTGAGAGCCTTATCTTGGGCTACTCGGATCTGACTGTTGAGATTCGAATGGATGGTGATGTTCAGAGCCTTAACACGAAGAGGTGCCGTCCTCGCCTTTCGGCTCAAAGCGTCAGCTACAACATTGGCCTTGCCAGGGTGATAACGGAGTTCACAATCGTAGTCGTTCAACGTCTCAATCCATCGATATTGTCTCATATTCAGCTGCTTCTGATCGAAGATGTGTTGGAGACTTTTGTGATCGGTGAAAATAGTACTCTTAGTTCCATACAAATAGTGTCTCCACAATTTGAGCGCAAAGACAACGGCTCCAAGTTCAAGATCGTGAGTAGTGTAGTTCCGCTCGTGAATTTTTAGTTGACGGGAGGCGTAAGCGATGACCTTTGATCGTTGCATCAGTACACAACCAAAATGACTTTTCGATGCATCACAATAAACAACAAAGTCGTCACTGCCCTTAGGAAGTGATAGGATAGGTGTGGTGGTTAGTTTGAAATGTTGATTCGTGTGCGGGTTCCCAAATGAACTTCTTGCCCTTGTGAGTCAGCGCGGTCAAAGGACGCGCAATCAGAGAGAAACCTTCGATAAACCTTCGGTAATAACCGGCGAGACCTAGGAATTGGCGAATATGAGTCGGAGTAGTGGGGGTCTCCCACTTGCTGATAGCTTCAATCTTGGCGGGGTCAACTTTGATACCCTGGTCGCTCACAACATGACCCAGAAACTGGACTTCCTTCAACCAAAATTCACACTTGGAGAATTTGGCGTAAAGTTGCTCTTGTCTCAAGAGTTCAAGTACTAATCGGAGGTGTTGCTCATGCTCTTCTTCGCTCTTAGAGTAGATGAGGATATCGTCTATGAAGACGATAACAAACTTATCCAAGTACGGCTTGCAGACACGATTCATGAGGTCCATGAACACGGCAGGTGCATTTGTCAAACCGAATGGCATCACGAGAAACTCATAATGACCATAATGGGTTCTGAATGCAGTTTTCATCACGTCACTTTCCTTCACCCTCAACTGGTGATAACCGGATCGCAAATTGATCTTTGAGTAAACGCTCGATCCTTGTAGTTGATCAAAAAGATCGTCAATGCGGGGAAGAGGATACCGATTCTTGATCGTCAATTTGTTGAGTTCACGGTAGTCGATACACATACGGAAGGATCCATCCTTCTTCTTCACAAACAACACAGGTGCGCCCCAAGGCGAGAAGCTTGGTTGGATAAATCCTCGATCAAGTAGTTCTTGTAGTTGGCTTTGTAATTCTTGCATCTCGGAAGGTGCGAGTCTATAAGGTGTGCGAGCTACAGGTGCAGCTCCTGGCACTAAATCAATCTGAAACTCTACTGCTCTCTGCGACGGCAATCCAGGCAATTCCTCTGGGAAGACATCGGAAAATTCGTTCACAATTCGAACGTCATTCACGCTCTTCACCTCAGTTTCTACCACTTTCACATGTGCTAGGACAGCAAAACGTCCCTTCTTCATAATCTTTTGAGCTTTCACGCAACTAATGAGGTTCAGCTTCAAGGTACATCTCTCTCCATAGATGATCATTGGCTCACCGTTTTCTTATGGTATACGAAGAGCTTTATCTCCACAGATAATATCGGCCCTTATCTTGCTCAACCAATCCATACCGACGATCACGTCAAAACTTCCCAGTTTGATAGGTATCAAATCAATTTCAAAATCTGCACCAGCTATGTTGATAATAGCTCCTCGACTAATGTGGTCAACTTTTTCAAGTTTACCGTTGGCGACCTCGACGAGCATACTCTCTTTTAACGGGACTAACGACCAATTAATCTTATCGCAAAAATGTCTACATACATAACTTCTATCCGCACCAGTATCAAACAAGACGGAAGCTAAAAGATTGTTGATTTTGAATATACCAGTCACCAAGTCGGGGTTTTCTCGGGCGTCCCTTGCATTAACGTTGAAAGCTCTAGCATGCGGTGGTCCGCCATATTTTCGCTTATTTGGACACGCATTTCTGAAATGGCCTGTCTGCCCGCATTCGTAACACTTCCTTGGCCCTGTGGGGTTCGGCTTCCCATTCAAAGTGGTGACCTTGCAGTCTTTCCCGATGTGCCCAGTCCGTTGGCACTTCTCACAGACAACATTGCAATACCCAGTGTGGTGTTTGTAACACCTCTTGCATTATGGTAAGGTTCCCTTGTAGTTCGGGTTGGAGTTGGTGTTGGTGTTTGGATTGGGATTTCCACCGTTGTTGTTTCCTCTGAAACCCTCATGTCGTTTCGCCGAGTTCTGTTCATAGTTTCTTCCCCTGTTGTTGTTGTTATTGTTGTTGTTGTGGTTATCCCATTTGCGCTTCTCACTAGTACCCGCTTCAGTCTTAGTTTTCTCCGGTTCATTGATGGTTATTTGATTCATTAAAGTATGCGCCATGCGCATCGCTTCGGGAATATTCGGTGGCTTGGACGAGGTGACGTTTCCCTTAATGCTCTTAGGGAGTCCCCAGAAGTACCTTTCCATTCGCTTGAATTCTGGGGTGACCATTGTCGGAGACCTCAGGGCTAGTTCCAAAAATCTCCTGTTGTAACCATCAAGGTCGTTCCCAACGGCCTTTAACTGCATGAACTCCATTTCCATCTTTTGTATCTCGGTTCTTGGACAATACTCCTCAATTATGGCACACTTAAATTCTTCCCATGGCGTAGCATACGCCTTATCAATGCCTTGTGCCTGTGCCATTGTGTTCCACCATGTGAGCGCGCCGTCAGACAGCTTGCAAGAAGCAAATTTGGTTTTGCTGTCCTCCGAATAGTTGCTAACTCGGAATACTGATTCAAGTTTCTCAAACCATCTGGTGAGACCAACCGGTCCCTCAGTGCCGCTGAAGTTATGTGGTTTACAGCTCTGTAATTCCTTGTAAGTACACCCATTTCGAACGGGTTGAATAACCGGTGGTGGTGGCGGTGGCGGTGGAGCTTGGGGTTGCATTTCCGCAATGGCTGCGGCTACACGTTCTTGGATCATCTCTTCGATTTGGGCGGTGGTAGGTGTCGATCGTCCGTTGGCCATGGTGTTCTAAACAAAAATTTTGACTCAAGTCAAAATCCAGCATTCAATATATAATAATACAGTATATAGTAACCAACATGGAATCAAAACATCACATGTTATTAAATAACGCATCTAGGTACAAATACCACAGAATCATCGTACATTAATGTAAATAGAACATCGTGCAAGAATTAAATAACGCAAAGTTCCATTAATAATAATAAGTTTCATACATCTGAATAAGTTCGTACAATACATGAGTGAAATATGAAACTACAACTAGATTACCTCATGAAATCAAAATACAAAAGGTCCTACGGTGAAGGTGGGTGTAGGATGTCTAAAACCTGAGCCAACTGCTCCTCGAGCTCAGTAACCCGAGCTCGGAGGATTCCCACCTCCCTCCTCAGTTCCTCATTAGAGGGAGATGGTGGGGCAGGCGGTGCAGGTGGTGCGGGTGGTGCGGGTGGTGCAGACCGCACGAAACGGGGTGCAGACGTTCCGGCTCCAGAAATAGTCAATACGTAACGGGGAACCTTACGTATCTGTGGGTCGGCAGGGTACGGCACAAGCCGTTTACGGGCGGTAACCCTACGACGTCGACCAAACGCGTCAGTGAAGGCTCGTCCTCCGTTGATCCCCGAAATGATGGTACCGTCGAAGCGATACCGCTTCTTCGGTGGGGTGAAGGGTGGCTGAATAGGTACATCAGCAGGGTCCTCATCATCACTGGAGTCGTCTGAGGAAGAGTCATCTGATGAAGAATCGGCGGATGATAAGTCATCCGAATCATGTGGTGGTGGCACTGGTGGCTGAACTGGCAGTCCGTGGGCGGCCATCATCTATCTGTATCTGCCTGGCGGAATCGGCACTAAACGTCCATTAGGAGCGCGTCGGCACGGCATGCGCATATGGTTACGGAATGGCCCTTCCCCGAACTGTGATGACCCGGAAAATTTCGACTTATTCTGAACTAAATTCTCAATATGGTTTAATATTTCTGACACGATAAGCAAAGTCTATGAAGTTGAATCTCAAAATTTTGAACTATTCAATTACCCTTTGATTGTTCTCAACGATTCGTGAACAATTATATGTAAATAGATACATATACTATAACTTGAAAACATAACAAAGTGTTGAGTATATGATACTGTGAATTAAAATTTATTGGTTTGATTACCTGATCGATATATTTAACTACGGAGATAAAAGATTATGCAAAACGATTGAATTAAAAGATATTTATTGAATCCCTTAAGGATTATAATATTATTACGAGTCTCTGTTGTGAGGTCCACGTTGATTTAAGAAATCGTTCATTTTTAACAATATTCAAAATAAATATTAAAGTGTTTGTTTAAATAACGTAATTTGGACACATACAATAATAAGGAATATTAACTGTTGGAATTAGATATGAATAAACTTGCGATATGTATTTTAAAACGTGTTTATTAATATTGAAAATATATATTTAACAATACGATAAAATACAATATTAACTTGGTCATAAAATGAATTGTTATTTTATATATATTAACAAATAACGAGAAGATGATTTATAGAAGTAAATGACCAAAACACTCAAAAGTATAAGTTATATCTCGAGTGGTATAGTTTATGGACAATTTAAGACTATATTTTGACAAAGGTATGAGTCGCGAAACGTAATGTACAAGTTTTCTCAGCGTACGAAAGGACGTTCGAAAAACGGGAACCGGGACATAAGTCGAGTGATGATGTACGACTTATCGGAACAAAAAGTACAAGTCAACTATGCATGTGAATTTAATATAATATATAATTAATTATATAAATTAAATATATTATATATATAATTAAATAATATGTCGACAAGCAAGAAAACAAACGAAAGTGAGCTGTCCAGACAGGCCATGCGATCGCATGGCATTTGCACTGAAAGCCCATGCGATTGCATGGGCATCAGATTCAGCAAACATGTATAAAAGCTCGATCGTTTCTGATTTTTGATGCATTCCATCCATCTCTCTCTCACACTCTTATATTTATATTTATTATTATTATTATTATTATTATTATTATTATTATTATTATTATTATTATTATTATTATTATTATTATCAGTAGTATAATAATTATTAGTATTATACATAAAATACTACGACGAGGTTATGTCTAAACGATTTCAAAAATGGTTTACGAGCAAGCTAGAGCTAAGGAAATTATGGGTTATTGCCAAGGAGGTTATGGGTAATGTTCGGGGGTATATATATGAATCAAACCTAGTGTTTATCATCTCCGTTGCGTCTACGTACTTTTCTACAATATTGAATCTCAATATTGATACGTAAGCACTTATATTTTATCTTTTATATATTAATTGTGTAACCATGTCTAGTGCTCGAGTATATATATTTATACATGCTTGTATGCTAAATTTTATCGCTAAACAGTTTATAATGAATCATTAATTTAATACATATATTACTGGTAAAAGGTATATGATATACATGTTTTTGAAAAGCTAGCGAAAAATCAATAACTTTTCATTTAGATATCGAATAGTTTCGAAGAACGAATCAAAAGATATGGTCAACTGAATTATAATTGACGATAATTGGAATTGCTTTTGAATCTGCAATTAATATTTAAACAACTTGTTTGTAAGGTTGATAAACTGGATTTTTGAATATTACCAGCCGAGTAAATGAATCCTTATATAAAACACGTCTCGTTTGGTTAAGCAACTGTCAAAATTGACTTTTTGAAACGACTTTGGATAACTTTTGTATGTCGATCTCGAGCATTAGGATTGTGATATACTATGACCTGACCTAGCTTGATAGACATTTATTGACCAACATATGTTCTCTAGGTTGAAATCTACGATTATTTGATTTCCGAGTTTCGGTCACATTACGATGAACAACTTTATGTGCTGCTAAGGTGAGTTTCATTGATCCATTTTTAATTGCTTTTGCAATATATTTTTGGGCTGAGAATACATGCACTTTATTTTAAACGCAATGGATACAAGTACATACTAAATTCTACACTGAGTTTGAACCGAAAATCCCTTAGCTTTGGTAACTAGTAACTGCCAGTTATAAGAACTGGTGGGCGCGAGTAGTAGTATATGGATCCATAGGGCTTGAAATCCCCGTCTGTTCCAGGTATAGAAACCCTAGCCTGAACTATAAAACAGACGTATGCTATTTGAGTTTAGTACACGTTGGTTTGCATGTATTGTACATGTTGGTTACATGTATGTTAAAACAGGGGTACTTATTATAACGTTAAAGCTTAGTTACCTGGGTGCTCAATCTTGTAGAATATTTTGATAAACGTTTCTGGATGAAACAACTGAAATCTTGTGATCCACTTTTATATACAGATTATGCGAAACACTAAAACTATGAACTCACCAACCTTTGTGTTGACACTTGTTAGCATGTTTATTCTCAGGTTCCCTAGAAGTCTTCCGCTGTTTGCTTATATGTGATACAAGCTATGTGCATGGAGTCTTGCATGCTTTATTCAAGAAAACGTTGCATTCACAAAACCATCATCATGTATCCATTTTGACTGCATTGTCAACGGAAGTATTATTGTAAACTATTATTTACGGTGATTGTATATATGTAGAAATCATCAGATGTCTAAAACCTTGGAATTAAATATTCATTTATGGTATGCCTTTTCAAAAGAATGCAATGTTTACAAAACGTATCATATAGAGGTCAAATACCTCGCAATGAAATCAATGAATGACGTGTTCGTCCATATGGATTTGGAGCGATTGTCACAGTTGGTATCAGAGCTTGAGGTCATAGGGAACCAGAATTTACATTAGTGTGTTTAACTGGTAATTGTTAGGATGCATTAGTGAGTCTGGACTATGACCGTATCTGTTTTTACCGAGTTTTGCTTATCATTTCTTGTCAGAAATTACATGCTTATCATTCTTAAGTCTAGACACGTTTACCTGCAACTATTGCATGAATAGTGTATAGAAAAAATTCACATCTTAGCGTATCTGCTAATACATATCTTAGCATATCGGTTACTGTAAACTTTTCCTGACATCTTCTAAAAATTTCTCCGTAATTTATGGAATTTTGGTATTATATATACATATGTAAATTATGTATCGGAGAATACCAAACTAAATCCTATAATCTATCTCATATCAAAAATCAATTCTCTGATTATACAAGATGGATCACGTATCAAGTTCGAATTCCTCATATTTCGACAACAATTCCGATATGGAATTTGACCTGAGCTCCGAAAGCAGCATAATCGGAATGGATCAGACAATCAGCCATCATCTATTCTGGATGAATTGGGAATGGGTTCGTAGCCTCCTCAATCATTGGAGACAAGAAGAAGGTTATCCCTTCCATCCACCACATTGCCCTATTGGCGATGAACCTGAAGCACTCACCGGCGAACCTATTCGAGATACCATTTTCTCTCTCTCTCCAGAGTATTTCGTCATGATTATATACTATCACAAATTCTGAATCTTATTCATCCGCTTGTCCGAACTGCCAATCACCCCGGTGTAATAGAATAAGTCAACGAGCTTCGCGCTCGGGTAGTTGCTTTAGAGAATATGGTGCAAAGGTTACAAGCACCAACAGCATCACCGGCATCAACAGTACCATTACCACCATCAACCACAACAGTATCGTAAACCTCAACTTTACAATCCGTTCCACGAACATCGGTGTCATATGCCCTGTAGATACACAGGAATACCAATAACAACAAATGATGAAGTATTGATTCATAACTTCATCAAAGAAATATTCTGCAGAGAATATGTAGTTTCTAAAAGTTTTAAAGATTATATGTTCTAGTTCTAGTCGAAAACCAGATGAGATTGATATTATGATTAACTCATTAAATCCATGATTACTTCTAAGGAAAATATATATGAAGGTATATTTTCATGAAGATTGTAATTCTTTTGTACAAATTGTTAATAGTGAGAATATTTTAACGGGTAGGTAATACCCGAGGGATTTATAAAGTCACAATTAATATGTTACATTCTTCGAATCTGATTCAGCAATCATCAATTATACTCATTACTTTCACATCGAGATATATTCTTTTGTAGAAATCAAAACAACCATACTCGTTCAAATTCAATTACATATTCTGATTTTAACATATCAGAATCCAAGTCGAAATATAACCTATATCATCACTCTTAGATTTCTACATCTTTCAAAGCTATACTTTGACTTCAAAACTGTGCTAGAACATCATATATACAATCCGTGTTCAAACCATCCGAAATTTCTGAAAACATTCCAAACAATGAACAATCGAGATGATGATCCAACCACATGATACTCACAGTTATGTACCTGAAAAACTCTTGAAACCAAAGTCATAATTTAACACGTATTTGTGTTAGACCTTTTGGCATTTATTAGCTAAAATAACTTTTCAATCCCTTCTAAAATAGACAATTTTGTCACACCCATTTTTCATTCGAATAAGCCTCATTATAACCTTAATATATAAGTTTGCCCTTCGTCATCGTTACCGGGGAACCGTTTATATTCCACCACATTAGCAGTAAACTTACCAACAACTTCATTGATCCTTGATTTTTCGAAAAATCATTATATTTATCGAAACCCCATCATTTACTTATCCGCATCTTGTAACAAGAATTGTCATGTCAATTACTGGGAATCAACAATCAGTATTTTAAAATTTCGCAGCATGTCTACGCCAACAGATATATGTGTACATATAACGTCTATCTCCTGGACTTACATACTTCGAATGTGAAGTTTCTGAAAAACACCTTAAACTGCAAACTAGTTCTTGGAACTTTGAAAAAGCTGAATGAAGCAGCAGAAACTGTAGACAACCGTAACAGTCAAAAGTTTGTTAATAAAAAAATAGTGTGTTGGCAAAGCTCAGAAAAAGAGAAGGTTTGGAACTGGAAAACGGATTGAGCAAACTATGAAGGAGGCTGTGGACAAATCATAAAGACTAAACCTACCTTTAAAGAATCCAAATGATTCAGTATCTGCTGAAGTCATTAACGAATACCTTGCTCCTGACTCTAAACCCTCATGGACAATATTCTTCATCATCCTCTGATATTAGAAATTCTAAGATATCATCGTATCTTTCATTATAAATATCCTCCATATTTCTGAAGATATTTTCATAGCTATTCTTATCTGAAATCATTTATCTTCTTTCGTTATCTGTATCATCATAAAGGAAACTATTTTAGTTTCTACATTCTGAAACCTTCGAGTTTAAAATATGAATGTTATTGAAGTAGTGTTGGGAACTGAAGCATAAATTAGTATAATATAATGACACTTGATCAACGTGATTATATTACAGTAAGTTATGCTGAGTTTCTAAATGGAACGTGATGATTCACAGATCATAACGTCATCATGTATTATGTCACACGACTCTTGTATTCTATTTAACCTCTAAAAATATCAAGAAAGTATTTTCTTGATGATTCGGTCTTTTCCAGGGTATTCTGGTAATTTAACGAATCAAGATCGTGCCATTACCATTTCTTTCTTAGAACATTAACGATGTTCATTTCGAAATTTAAATTTGCGACTTCTGGATCATTACAAGCGGTGCTTAATTGCAAGAAGAAAAAACAAAAGGACAAAGCTCCGAAACAGAAATTGGGGTATAAATCGCAGCAAATAAAAGAGAGCATTAACTGTGAATGTCGATGATTATAGAAAGACAGAAGCAGGGACTCTGAAAAATAAGGAAAGATATAAAGCCCGACAGCAACACATAAATTACAAACCGTGTATATCAATATGTATTGCAACATAAAGACCCGGGAGAATTAAAAACACTATAACCCCAAGGTAAAAGTAAAAGTAAATAAAATCCTCCGGTGGTAGATGAAAGAGAAGAATGACAGATATGAAAGTTAGAAGTATATCAAGAATCAGAACTGGATGAAGCATTTCACGATCTTTTGGAAGTATGAAATGAGGAAGAAGATGTAGGAGTGGTGAAAATAATGAAACGGAAGAGGTCAATTTATAGCGAAATAACAGACAGAGCAATCGAGACAGATGACCGCATATAATTAAAGAAGATCTTAATCTCCTTAATTCCCAAAGAATCAAATCTTATTTAGATTACGAAGTTTTTCTATTCCTTAAATTTCGGAAATCAACCGTGACTACGTCACCAGCTAAGGTGAACATGTATTTACTCATCTTCATTCTTTTACGATAACTTCTCTCATACGCTTCGAGTAATTGGATTGTTTTATCCATATTATTCAACAGTGATAAAACTCTAGTTATCGACTCATATTCGTCATGAAAACATTTTTATTGTTAGCCATGACGACCTTACTCAAATTTCGGGACGAAATTTCTTTAACGGGTAGGTACTGTGATGACCCGGAAAATTTCGACTTATTCTGAACTAAATTCTCAATATGGTTTAATATTTCTGACACGATAAGCAAAGTCTATGAAGTTGAATCTCAAAATTTTGAACTATTCAATTACCCTTTGATTGTTCTCAACGATTCGTGAACAATTATATGTAAATAGATACATATACTATAACTTGAAAACATAACAAAGTGTTGAGTATATGATACTGTGAATTAAAATTTATTGGTTTGATTACCTGATCGATATATTTAACTACGGAGATAAAAGATTATGCAAAACGATTGAATTAAAAGATATTTATTGAATCCCTTAAGGATTATAATATTATTACGAGTCTCTGTTGTGAGGTCCACGTTGATTTAAGAAATCGTTCATTTTTAACGATATTCAAAATAAATATTAAAGTGTTTGTTTAAATAACATAATTTGGACACATACAATAATAAGGAATATTAACTGTTGGAATTAGATATGAATAAACTTGCGATATGTATTTTAAAACGTGTTTATTAATATTGAAAATATATATTTAACAATACGATAAAATACAATATTAACTTGGTCATAAAATGAATTGTTATTATATATATATTAACAAATAACGAGAAGATGATTTATAGAAGTAAATGACCAAAACACTCAAAAGTATAAGTTATATCTCGAGTGGTATAGTTTATGGACAATTTAAGACTATATTTTGACAAAGGTATGAGTCGCGAAACGTAATGTACAAGTTTTCTCAGCGTACGAAAGGACGTTCGAAAAACGGGAACCGGGACATAAGTCGAGTGATGATGTACGACTTATCGGAACAAAAAGTACAAGTCAACTATGCATGTGAATTTAATATAATATATAATTAATTATATAAATTAAATATATTATATATATAATTAAATAATATGTCGACAAGCAAGAAAACAAACGAAAGTGAGCTGTCCAGACAGGCCATGCGATCGCATGACATTTGCACTGAAAGCCCATGCGATTGCATGGGCATCAGATTCAGCAAACATGTATAAAAGCTCGATCGTTTCTGATTTTTGATGCATTCCATCCATCTCTCTCTCACACTCTTATATTTATATTTATATTTATATTTATATTTATTATTATTATTATTATTATTATTATTATTATTATTATTATTATTATTATTATTATTATTATTATTATTATTATTATTATTATTATTATTATCAGTAGTATAATAATTATTAGTATTATACATAAAATACTACGACGAGGTTATGTCTAAACGATTTCAAAAATGGTTTACGAGCAAGCTAGAGCTAAGGAAATTATGGGTTATTGCCAAGGAGGTTATGGGTAATGTTCGGGGGTATATATATGAATCAAACCTAGTGTTTATTATCTCCGTTGCGTCTACGTACTTTTCTACAATATTGAATCTCAATATTGATACGTAAGCACTTATATTTTATCTTTTATATATTAATTGTGTAACCATGTCTAGTGCTCGAGTATATATATTTATACATGCTTGTATGCTAAATTTTATCACTAAATAGTTTATAATGAATCATGAATTAAATACATATATTACTGGTAAAAGGTATATGATATACATGTTTTTGGAAAGCTAGCGAAAAATCAATAACTTTTCATTTAGATATCGAATAGTTTCGAAGAACGAATCAAAAGATATGGTCAACTGAATTATAATTGACGATAATTGGAATTGCTTTTGAATCTGCAATTAATATTTAAACAACTTGTTTGTAAGGTTGATAAACTGGATTTTTGAATATTACCAGCCGAGTAAATGAATCCTTATATAAAACACGTCTCGTTTGGTTAAGCAACTGTCAAAATTGACTTTTTGAAACAACTTTGGATAACTTTTGTATGTCGATCTCGAGCATTAGATTGTGATATACTATGACCTGACCTAGCTTGATAGACATTTATTGACCAACATATGTTCTCTAGGTTGAAATCTACGATTATTTGATTTCCGAGTTTCGGTCACATTACGATGAACAACTTTATGTGCTGCTAAGGTGAGTTTCATTGATCCATTTTTAATTGCTTTTGCAATATATTTTTGGGCTGAGAATACATGCACTTTATTTTAAACGCAATGGATACAAGTACATACTAAATTCTACACTGAGTTTGAACCGAAAATCCCTTAGCTTTGGTAACTAGTAACTGCCAGTTATAAGAACTGGTGGGCGCGAGTAGTAGTATATGGATCCATAGGGCTTGACATCCCCGTCTGTTCCAGGTATAGAAACCCTAGCCTGAACTATAAAACAGACGTATGCTATTTGAGTTTAGTACACGTTGGTTTGCATGTATTGTACATGTTGGTTGCATGTATGTTAAAACAGGGGTACTTATTATAACGTTAAAGCTTAGTTACCTGGGTGCTCAATCTTGTAGAATATTTTGATAAACGTTTCTGGATGAAACAACTGAAATCTTGTGATCCACTTTTATATACAGATTATGCGAAACACTAAAACTATGAACTCACCAACCTTTGTGTTGACACTTGTTAGCATGTTTATTCTCAGGTTCCCTAGAAGTCTTCCGCTGTTTGCTTATATGTGATACAAGCTATGTGCATGGAGTCTTGCATGCTTTATTCAAGAAAACGTTGCATTCACAAAACCATCATCATGTATCCATTTTGACTGCATTGTCAACGGAAGTATTATTGTAAACTATTATTTACGGTGATTGTATATATGTAGAAATCATCAGATGTCTAAAACCTTGGAATTAAATATTCATTTATGGTATGCCTTTTCAAAAGAATGCAATGTTTACAAAACGTATCATATAGAGGTCAAATACCTCGCAATGAAATCAATGAATGACGTGTTCGTCCATATGGATTTGGAGCGATCGTCACACGAACTCCGCGGGAATCACAACACCACCGATGCGGGGCTGTGGCTCCGAGGGTCCGGGAGCAGACGGAGCTGGAATCTCCGTAGGGTCCACGTGTCCGTCAATAGTAGCCACTGGGGCAGGCGCCTGGCTGCTAGTCCCAAAAGATGAAGCGCCGGGGTCACTCGTGGGTAGCGGGATCGGTGTGTCGGCAGCAGCAGCAGGTGGGGTGGCTGACGAGTCTGGACTGCCTAAAACGATAGCAGGTAGAGTATCCGACATCTGAACAAGGAAAAATAAATTTTTCCATGCCAGTAAGTTATAAAGCAAGCACGTATTAGGCCAACAGTTTAAATCATGTATAACAATAAGTAGCATGGCAATAATAACGAATCGTACGGAAGTAGCATGCAATCGAAAGCAAGTAATATCATGCGGTAGTGAAATCATGTAGTAGCATATGGCATATAGCAGTAAAAGTAAGCAGCAGCATGCAGTAAGTTCAACGAAAACAAGTAAACTAGCAAGTTGTAGATTAGTCCTATTAGCGAATCCTACTCGGGTCGGTCTTAGACTCACTAATGCAACCTAATTTCCTACAACCAATGCTCTGATACCAAATGTGATGCCCCGTACAAAACCATCGTGTACGAATCATCAACAACAGGATCATTAAAAGGTTAAGTACTATATGCTGTAATAAAAGAAGTTGCATTCACGATAAAAAGGTGACGTCATAACCGACATCAAATGTTTTACACCAATAGTATGCTTTTACGAATAGCAAGAATGAATAAACGTATGTGACCCTTAGGTCGTTACAAAACATAGTTCAAAAGTATTAAAGTTTGAATGCAAGATAAACAGTTCATGCGGTGATAACACTAGAGCAGCGGGTATCTACGGCAAGACTAGCACGACAGCGGAAGCAAATAACCTTAAGCACCTGAGAAAATACATGCTTAAAAACATCAACACAAAGGTTGGTGAGCTATAGTTTAAGTATAACAGTATGTAAGGTAGGCCACGAGATTTCGGTGCTACAAAGAGTGTTTCAAAACAGTATGATAAAGTATATGTTAACCGTGGGCACTTGGTAACTAACTTAACGTTTATACCCCCTGAAAGTACACTTGGCAAGTGCGTATGTTTACGAAGTATTAAACACTCATTAAATGCTAGCACGACTAGCCCGAGTAGGGATGTCAAACCCTATGGATCCATATCTAAGATTCGCGTTCACCGGTTCAAAAACCAATGACTAAACATTACCGAGCTAAAGGGAATGTTTCTGTCGTTATATAACCCACACATATATAAGTTTAAGTACTCGTGCCTAGTATGTAAAACATAAAATCTGCATGTATTCTCAGTTCCCAAAATAAGTTAAAGTAAAAGGGGAATGCTATAACTCACAATGATAAAGTAGCGGTAAAGTATGACTCGGAAAGTAAGCAAGTAATGAAGGTTGTCCAAACGGGTCCTCAACCTAAGTCAAATAGTACTAAGTCAGTAAATCATCCGAATAGGTTTAAAAGTATGTAAATAAGGGCTTAAGGGTCATCATCATTCATCATCTATCAATAGGCGTAAAGTAAGTTTCGTTCATGAAAGTAGTTTAAAACAAAGGCTGACTTCGATCAGTCACCACGGCCTCTACCCTTACTGAATTAAGGTGAGACTAGTGGCCATGGCTCCGTATATGAGTCCTTTAAGTGTGATAAAATTTACAGAAGCAAAATCTTCATCGTTTGACCATGGCAACGGTCTAAGTGCGAGTAGGTCAGAAATTTCTGCACAACGTTAAAAGGACATAGTGACGATCGGAGGGCCATAAATCCTAAACCGTAACTCGGATTAAGACGAGTCCTATATGAAAAATTATCTACTCAAAAATATATATCTGAAAATCAAGGTTACAGTAGCCCAGGTATACTGGTCTGTTACAGAAACCAGAAAACAGTAGGCAGAAGACAGAAAACAGAAAAATAGTGGATTCCGGTGGTCTTGGTGCTCGATGCTTATCACGGTTCTCATCCTTGATGCATATAGCTTCAAGTGTACAACTCGTTGATGTGTTTGCATCATTTTCACCAAGGTTTGACCATCATAACCCAAGTGTAAGTCTAAGACATGAAGCACAACTCACTTAAGTGTTGCAAGTGTTTTGATGAACCAAAGTTACATCAAAGTCTTAGATCTAACACATACATGAACTTTAAAACTAATAATAAGTTACAAACTTGAAAGTGAACTTATGAAATCAAGATCTTAAGTTGTAGAACATAGTTCTTAGTTAGATCTTGAAGATCCAAGACTCAAAAGTCTAGATCTAACATAAGTGTACAAAGTTATAATTAAAGAAAACTTATTTACATGTTCTTGAACTTTCAAAGTTAACTTTTAGTTCAAGATTAATGAGATCAAGGTTAACTAGTAACACTTGACCAATAACAACCAACAAACATGAAATTAAAGTGCATAATATGAAGAAATAAACTAAGTAAACAAGTAACTAGTTCATGGGTTGTTCATACTTTAAAGATTCAAACCAAAGTTTGATCTTTAAGAAAGTAAACTTTAAAGTTTACTAACATGAATCACAAGTATGATTTACAACACATGAACCTTAAATCTTTTGAAACAATAAAAGTAGAATCATAAACTAGTAAGTTTATGTTCTTGAGTGTTCTTGTAATACAAGATAAAAGAAGAATGAAACTAGGTAGTTTGATTCTTGTAATATGTAAGTAAGTAACAACAACAACTAGAAATTAAGTAACAAACAACAACATGAAACAAGTAACAACAAACAACAAAGAATGATGATGATATATATGTGTGAGTTTCGGTTTTACAAGGAAAGAAAGGAAGAAAAAAAGTTTCTAGTTACTTACAAGAATGGAGAGAAAAAGAGAGAAAATATGAGAGAACTTGCAAGTAATTTTTGTGTGTGTGAAAATGAGTGAGTAAATGTGAATGAAGTAGTAAGAAATTTTGAAAAGAAAACTCCCATCCTCCCTAGTGTAGCTGACGGTCAAGGAGAAAGGAGGGGGAGGGACTTTGTTCACTAGTTTATTGCATGTAAAGCCTTACAAAGTTGGTTAATGGAGGTGTTTACATGGGAAGTAACATGTAACTAGATTCTAATTGCACAAAACTAACTAGTTATAATATAAAGTGATACTTACATGTCTTAGTGGGCTAGTTAGTTCATTTACTTAAGTTGAGTGGGCTAACAAGTCCATTAAAGAAGTAGGGTGGGCTTTCAAGTCCACTAATACTAATAAAAGCCCAAGTTTCAAGTAGTTATCAAATAAATCCAATTAAAGCCCAAGTAATTAACTAATATCCATAGTTAATCAAAATGATTAATAAAACTTAATCATGAATGTAAATAATATTCAAAAAAATAGTATTCATGTAATGTACGTATGTCACAAAGACGTTTCGGGCGTTTAAAGTCAAGTACGGGCAATCATGGCAACATGTAAATGTAATAACATACATTCGTTTAATCACAAGTAATAATAATAATAATTATTAATAAATAAACGTTGGAAAATCCAGGGTCGTTACACGAGATTACTATCTTCACAACATCGAGGTTGGCCGAACTACACGAGCCTTAGTAATCCGAAACCACACGAGATTACTACCTCAATAAGATGACCGAACTACACGAGTCATCGTGAATCTAAACTACACGCGATTCACTTCTCAACATCAAAACCCACGGTCATGGGATTATAAAATCCACCACATCGGGGTTATCCACATCACGACAATATCAACCCTTCGCCATTGGGGTTATAACATCCAAATCACAACCGCGTGTGATAACGTACACACAAGCGTGTACCTCGCCAAAGGTGTTCAACCAAAACACACAAACGTGCCAATTGGACCTATACACAAGTCCATCAATCCACCTATATGTGAAATGAGCTCTATAACCGAGAACCACTTCACCCGACCCGCACCCATCCTACACATACATATGCATATAGGATATTAACACTCACCTTGTCGCGTTGAAGAAATGCTTCCAAGTAATCCGCAACTCATCAATGGAAAGTACCTAATCCATTATCACAAATTCAACAACACACTTAGATTGGATTTACAAACCAACCCAATTTGACACTTAGTGCAATTTCGACCCAAATGCACTTCCAAGGACAAACTGCGCCCAAACTAACCAATAATCACTAACACAAGTGATAATGGTCCTAATATGCCAATTAAACCCGAACACAAGTGTTAAACACTTATCGTTCTCAAAATCGCCCATAAACCCTAATTTTGACCCATAAGGTCAAAATCTCACCATTTACAAGTTTTGACACCAAAACATGTTTAACTCGGTTTTATATTTCAACTTAATCCATTTTAAGTTTACAAACCTCATCGAATCGACATTCGGGTCATAATCCTCAACAAACCCAAATTTTGACTCTAGTCAAAATTAGTCAACCACGAAAACCCTAAAAGTCTCCAAAACACCAATAATCACTAATGCTAGTGATTGTACACCATTTACAAGTCTTAAACATGGTTAAATCATTAACCAACCCAAAACCCGCCTTTAACACTTATAAACCCGAATCTTGGTGTTAATCTCCAATTAACAACTAAATGGGTTCCATCTATGAATCATACAATCAAAAGCCCCAAATTTGAATGATGAACACGAAAATGAAATTCGGAGTTAGAGCTTACCACTAGTATCACCGTGTAGCCAAGAACGAGGAGAACAACCTAGTTAACTACGCCAAAGATCAAATCCCCCTTCTTCCTTTCCAAAAATCCCTTTGAAATCAAATGGGTGTTTGAGTTTTGAGAGAAAAATTGAAACAACCCAACCCGTATTCCATACGATAAATTTTTTTTATATAATACACATTTATGCGCCAATTAAATATGTAAACCATTCCACAAGTTCCATTTAAACGTACATCAATTTAAATGTTTACAAAAGGCACGAAAGCCATTAATTAAGTTTAATACAAGTTTGACCCACTACAAATGATAGTTTATAATCCAAACGACACTCGAGCATGGTTTGGGGCTAAACTACCCAAAACGTTAGGCCAACTTCGAAGAGCTAACACCAAAAGCACCCCCCCCGGACAACATAAGCGGGAGACGACTAGTCCAAACGTATGCCCTTACCCTTGTCCAAGCCGGAACCTATAAAATGGTAAACAACGAGAGGGTAAGCAAGGCTTAGTGAGTGCAACAATTATACATACATATATATAACCTACTTACCTGCAAACACTTACCAAATCTGCATACATACTAGTTACATAATTAGCATACCTTTCACATGTATAACGCTAAGTATCATGATAACAAGGCTAGTATAACAATAGCTTATAACACAACAATACAATATGCTAAAACACAAGTATAACGATGATGTTCACAACATCCGTAGTACTCAAGATCTCAAGGCTAGCCCAACGAATGGTATCGTCAACATCGAACTTAAATCCCATTCGCCTATATTAATGTGGTATCGTCAACACCGAACTTTAAACCCACATATGAGGTATCGTCAACAACGAACTTTAAACCCTCATCAACGTCACTACAATAATCATATGGCATCGTCAACATCGAACTTTAATTCCATACGTATGAGGTATCGTCAACAACGAACTTTAAACCCTCATCCACAACGTAATATACTCTAGGGTATGGTATCGTCAACATCAAACTTTAACCCATACCCCACAAGCAAATAAATCATATACATGCATATATAATTATTCCACTCACCTTAACACTTCGGTGGTGATTTAAATGCTTCCGTACACCTCGAGCAAAGTACCTAATACATAGGTACACATTTAATACACAACTAATGGCATTTACCACATTACTTCCTCTTAAGCATTTAATGTCCCAATTTGCATTAAATGACTCAACTACACACAACCGCCCATAAATGGCCAAGACTCGACTTTAATCACTAAGACTAGTGAATTAAAGTCTATTAACTTCAATTAACACAAAACTTAGGGTAATCCATACCCATTTCATCTAATTAGGTTAACTAGTACATTTTGACCCATTTTATATCACTTAAACTCACAATCAAGTCAAACTTACCCATTAACACTTCTTTCATAAATCTTAAAGTGTATTAGTGACTAACAACACCAATTGACACTTACAACCTCAAATTACAAGGCCAAAACCCTAGATTTTGGCTATTAGGGTTTCATTACAACAACATAACCCAAACTCACCCATTTTACCCTCAAATGGGTCATACAATTCTCTAGTAACCAAAACTCTAGCCATTAACCAATTAAAACTTAAATCATAAGGTTAGAACTTACCGAGACTACCAACGCGTAGCTAGAGACACAAGGAACAACTTTAATTCTTGCTCCAAAGATCAACCCTCAATCCTTCACTCTCAAATCTTACTTTTAATCCAAATGGGTTTTAAGTTTTGGGAGAGAAATTGGAAAGAAAAGAGAAAAGAAATTAAATGAAATGGATAAGTGGTTGGGATTTAATGCTCCCATCAGATTTATACGCCAAATTACTACTTTACCCCTTAAAGTCATTTAATTTGAGCTACAACCGGAATCTGTCCAGCAGATTTGCCGCGACGCGGCCCAAATGTCGCGGCGCGACGTATCGAAGGAAAAACAACCCATTTTAACCCAAATTCTGATCCAGATTTGCTTGATATGCCGTGGCGCGGACCCAATTGTTGCGGCGCGGCCTAAGGCTGTATCTGAACAGCTCGACCAACTTAAACAATTTTCGATTTTATTTAATTTGTACATTCCAAACCCGCTTCCTATATTCACCTAGCCTTCAACAATAGTCTCACAAGACTTAACGCTAACCAAACCCATGTTTAAACTTATACATGCACACATTATCAAGTATACATATATGTATATATATATCTACACATATATTCATACATTTACGCATAAGCTAACGAGTTATAAACGTACAAATGATTAAGTAAGTACCTTACGATACGTACGAGAAAACGGGATGTTACAACTCTCCCCCACTTGAATCGGAGCGCGTCCTCGCGATCCAAGCCGCATGACAAGAAGGAAGATAAACCAACACAAACTCTTCGGGCTCCCAAGTAATCTCGGAACCCTTACTACGACACCATTGAACTTTAAAAGTCCTAACCTCTTTATGTCTCAACCTTTTGACCTTCTCATCGAGTATGGCAATCGGTTCCTCGATATACTCTAACTTATTATTTAGCTCAATCTCGTCTAATGGCACCCAAGATGAATCATCCGCAAGACACTTACGGAGGTGAGAAACATGAAATGTATTATGGATCCCCGCAAGCTCTTCAGGTAATTCCAAACGATACGCGACTTCACCAACACGAGCTAAAACCTTAAACGGCCCAATAAACTGAGGAGCTAACTTTCCTCGTTTTCGGAATCGAATAATACCTTTCCATGGCGAAACCTTCAGCATCACCATGTCACCTTCTTGAAATTCGATCGTTCGTCTACGTTTGTCGGCATACGACTTTTGCCTATCTTGAGCCTTTTTCAAATGCTCTCGAATCATATCAATTTTGCTATTCGTCTCTAAAACCAAATCGGTACTCCCGATTTCCTTTTGTCCCACTTCACCCCAACAAATCGGGGTTCGACATCTACGCCCCTAAAGCATCTCATATGGCGGCATCCCCATACTAGTATGATAACTATTATTGTACGAGAATTTCACCAAAGGCAAATGCTCATCCCAACTACCACTGAAATCAATAATGCACACACGTAACATATCTTCCAAAGTTTGATTCGTACGTTCGGTTTGACCGTCCGTTTGAGGATGATACGCCGTGCTTAATTTTAACTGCGTACCCATATCTTCATGAAATTTTTCCCAAAACCGAGATGTAAAACGGGTATCTCGATCCGAAATAATAGATATAGGAACTCCGTGTCGAGAGATAACTTCCTTGATAAACAACTTAGCCAAGGTCTCCGACGATATTGCTTCTTTAATGGGAAGAAACAAAGCGCTTTTCGTCAATCGATCAACTATAACCCAAATCGAATCAAACTGGGTTCTCGCCGTTTTAGGTAACTTTGTGATGAAATCCATGGTAATGTGCTCCCATTTCCATTTTGGGATTTCTAACGGTTGTAACTTACCATACGGCTTTTGGTGCTCGGCCTTAACTTGCAAACACGTGACGCATTGCTCAACATACTTCACAACATCACGTTTCATGCCCGGCCACCAATAATCTTTCCTTAAATCAAGATACATTTTCGTCGCGCCCGAATGAATGGAATACTTTGACTTATGTGCTTCATCGAGTAGCACTTGTCGGTAATCACCCATCTTAGGCACCCACATTCTTCCTTGAAAAGACAACAAACCACGCGAGCCCATAGTAATGAACTCTGATTGTCCCACAATTCGCTCCGCATGCTTGTTGCGAACGTAAGCCTCTATTTGAATCACACCGAGTTTTTCAATAAAATCGTTAGTAATAATCATACGTAACAATCCCAATCGTAACGCCGGGTGATGACTCTTTCGACTTAACGCATCCGCGACCACATTCGCCTTGCCCGAATGATAAAGTATTTCACAATCATAATCTTTCACCACATCCATCCACCAAAGTTGACGATAATTCAAATCTCGTTGATTAAAGAGGTGTTTCAAACTCTTATGATCCGAATAAATCATACACTTGACACCATACAAGTAATGGCACCAAATTTTCAACGCATGCACAACCGCCGCCAACTCAAGATCATGAGTCGGATATCTCGTATCATGTTCCTTTAATTGTCGAGAGGCATAAGCGATGACTTTACCTCTTTGCATTAGAACACACCCGAGTCCATTTAACGAAGCATCACAATAAACTGTCATGTCTTCCACTCCTTCCGGCAACACTAACACCGGAGCTTGACACAACTTCTCTTTTAACAATTTAAAAGCAATTTCTTGCTCGTTCTCCCAATTAAACCTCGCGTTCTTCCTTGTTAATTTCGTCAACGAAGAAGCGATCTTAGAAAAGTCTTGGATAAACCGACGATAATAACCGGCCAATCCGAGAAAACTTTGGACCTCCGTAGGCGTAGTCGGTTGTCTCCAACTCTTCACCGTCTCTATCTTCCCCGGATCCACTTGAATGCCGTCTTTGTTCACAATATGACCAAGGAATTGAACTTTCCTTAGCCAAATCCACATTTGGAGAACTTAGCATACAACTTCTCCTTTCGTAACGTCTTCAATACTTCACGCAAATGACGTTCATGTTCGTTCATACTCTTTGAATAAACAAGTATGTCGTCAATGAACACAATTACCGACTTGTCCAACATAGGTTGGCACACTCGGTTCATAAGATCCATGAATGCCGCCGGTGCATTCGTAAGACCAAAAGGCATAACTACGAACTCAAAATGCCCATAACGTGTTCGAAAAGCTGTTTTCTCAATATCTTCCTCACGGACCCGCATTTGGTGATAGCCGAACAGTAGGTCGATCTTAGAGAAATACGTCGCACCTTGGAGTTGGTCAAACAAATCGTCAATCCGAGGCAATGGATAACGATTCTTGATCATCACCTTATTCAACTCCCGGTAATCGATGCACATTCGCATGCTACCATCCTTCTTCTTCACAAATAAAACCGGAGCGCCCCATGGCGAAGCACTCGGTCGAATAAAACCCTTCTCGAGCAACTCTTGGGTTTGATTTAACAACTCTTGCATTTTCGTCGGTGCTAAACGATAAGGAGTTTTAGCAATGGGAGTAGCTCCCGGAACCAACTCAATGCGAAATTCAACTTGTCTTTCCGCCGGAACACCCGGTAACTCGTCCGAAAAAACGTCTTTGAATTCCCTAACCACCGGAATCTCACGAATAGGTAGTGGCTCATCACGAGTATTAACAACATGGACAAGAAAAGCCAAGCCACCACTAACAAGAAAACGACGTGCCCGTGCAAAAAAACATATCGGCACAAGTCTTCTTCGTCTATCGCCATGAATAATCAACTCTCCCCCACTTGGGGTCTTCACACGTATAAACTTTTTATGGCATGCAATATCGGCTCTATTTCGATCGAGCTAATCCATACCAACAACGATATCAAAATCGCCCAAAGTCATAGGGATGAGGTCAATTTTAAAGTTTTCGGCACCAAAAACGACATCACAATTCTTACACACATCAACCACTAGCACCGTCTTGCCATCCGCTATTTCGACTTCTACCGGACGACTTAACTTAGCTAACGGTCTATCAAGTTTAGGCACAAATTTTGGAGACACAAACGACAAATTTGCACCGCTATCAAAAAGAATCCTTGCCGGATTAGAATTAACCAAGAAGGTACCTGAGACAACTTCGTTGGATTGCTTGGCTTCGTCGTTAGTCATCAAATAGTTTTGACCTCGAGCCGTACCCGCCGCCTTCTCTAGCCTTTTAACATTATCGTTGTTCAAATCGGGACACTCTGACTTTCGGTGTCCTTCTTTGTTGCAATTAAAACAAGTGAGCTTGTTTGTTGAATTTGGCTTCGGACAATCTCGAGCCATATGTCCACGTACCCCACAATTGTAGCAAGTAGGGACAAAGTTCCCAAAACCACCGGTAGCGCCCGTCTTCACACTATTGACACTTTCGGAACCCTTTTTGTTCTTGTTCTTTTTATTTGAAAAATTCGAATAACTCGAACCTTCAAACTTTATTTTTGAAAAAGTGAAATCGCTTTTTCTTGGAACCTCCGGCTCAAAACTCCGAGCCAACTCGAATAGCTCTTCAAAAGTCTTAGCCATTCCCCGACTAATCTTACCCTTGAACTCGTCGTTCAAGGTACGGTAGAAATCTTTCATTAGCTTGTGATCGTCACCAACATATTCCGGGCAAAAGCGAGTCTTTGCCAAAAAGGTAGACTTGAGAGTAACCAAGTCCATCGAACCTTGTTGCAAATGATGCAACTCGTCCCGAATTCTATCAAGGTCAGAAGAAGTTCGGTATTCTTGGAAGAATTCCTTCTTAAACTCCTCCCATGTCAAGCTCATGCATTGCTCTTCGCCATATAAATTGATTTTATCGTCCCACCACAACTTGCCTTCTTCACGTAACATGCTAGACCCATACCTCGTCTTCTTCTCAGGAGGACACTCCGCGGTACGGAACGCCCCCTCGATATCGGAAATCCAACAATTGCTTTTCAATGGATCCCTCACCCCATTAAACATCGGAGGTTGAGTATCCTTGAAATTTTTGTAGTGGAAGTCCCGTCTTCCTTCACCTCCTTCACCACAAGATTAAATGTTTCTAGCTTCAAGAGCCTCTTCGATAGTGGCCTTCATTCGTTCATTTATCAAATCGGTCACTTGTCCATCGGCCGAATGAAAAGGAAAATGAAATTAGGAAAATGAATGAGTGGATGAGGTTAAAGCCTCAAATATGGCTCAAATGTGAAAAGACCAAAATGCCCTTGCTTCTCATGTAATATTATAAAAATCCGGCACCAGTTTGCCCAGAATGCCGCGCCGCGGCTTTAAATGTCGCGCCGCGACATTTACCTAGTTCTGGGATCATTTTTTTATTATCAAACTTCTGATCTGGATTCCAGTTAAATGCCGCGCCGCGGCCTCCTTTGTCGCACCGCGACGTTCAACGTAGTCTGACTCATTTCCTTGCATAAAATACCTTAACACCCGAATATGTCCTGAACCCTTCATACGCCTATCGTACATACACAATACATTTAAAAATCATGTACGAAAAAAAAACGGGGTGTTACAACTCTCCCCCACTTAGATTCGATCACGTCCTCGTGATCCTCGTCACTTAACCAAACGGACCACACTTCACGGTCCTCAAACATAAGTCCCAACCGACTTTCCTAAGCAATTCTTCCCACTGAAATGCCTTTAACAACTAAATCGTCACCCGCGATTTATCAAATCCACAATCCGAGCACTAAAACTAACTCAATCCCTCACATCGGGAAAACTCAACCAATCTCGTATCGAGATACCAATTCCTTAGCATACCCTTACCGAGTACGACGCTAAAAACAACCAAGTCTCAACCTAAGGTCAACAATCCGAAACGATGAAGACCGAACTAAACGAATCATGACGGATAACACCAATCACTAAACATCCCTTGTAGTGCGCAATACGACCAATACGCAACTACCGTAACATCATAACAATCGGTTAAGACCGATAACGCCCAAAACGACTATGGTAACGTTAATCCCAAGGTGTACAAAATCGACTATCGTCACACCCGTAGCAACATGTGACCGAAACACGGCTATCGCCTCACTAATCATACAACATGGTCCTCACGACCCCACCATCGGCATATAAAACAACCGATAGTTCAAACATCACGGTACTTACGACCCCACCATCGGTGTATAAAACAACCGACAGATCACACAACACGAAGGCTGACCGAAAACACACGCGCCTTAGTGAATCCGAACTACACGCGACTCACTACCTTCACCACAACAACAATCGGGATTGGCCGAACTACACGCGCCTTAGTGAATCCGAACTACACGAGAGTCACTATCCCGGAGGAATGATCGAGCTACATGAGTCATTTGTGAATCCGAACTACACGAGACTCACTCCTCAATACAATGACCGAAACCACACGAGTCATTTGTGAATCCGAACTACACGAGATTCACTTCCACAATAAGATGACCGAAACCACACGCGTCATCGTGAATCCAAAACCACACGCGATCCACTACCATGATGAAGTCAGCGGACCCAAAGATCATGCTTCACCAATCTCAACACTGGATCAAGTCAGCGAACCCCGTCAACGGTCTTGCTTCACCGATATAACACCTCGCTCATGATGAAGTTAGCGGACCCCGAAGGTCATGCTCCACCAATCGCATACTCTCATGATGAAGTCAGCGGACTCCAAAAGTCATGCTTCATCAATCAAAGCCCTTTTGGCCTCGAACGATGAGTAGCGTAACATCGCGCTCTGCTACGCCATAGTGAATCCTAACGGATACCACTAACCATTCACACACTCGAGCAAGAACCACCAATATCGAACATAGGCACAAAAACAATAATTCTCTAGAAGAGAATCTGACACACACCTCCCTTAACCGAAGGATTTCACCTTGCTCACCAAACACGTCCATTATCTCTCAACGAGATTTACCACATTACCACCTCGGTGATAATTCAAATCCAAACCATAAGTACAATTTATCCGAAATTGTAATCTACCACAAATCGACCAAAACCAGGTCTCAACAACATTTTCCGGATCTACCAAAAGCATCATCCGAAATCTCACACTAAAACTTCCTCGTGCGGGAGTGTAACTCCCCCACTTGGAACTACGTCCCATATCCACAACTCGTACAACCGTACAATGCTACCAAAGGTAGACTTTACAAACGATTGGGCTCACACGACCCATCACCATATCTTGCTCCAGCCTTGAGCACACGAAGGATTTCAATCAATCCTTAAACACTTCGAACAAAAAGTGTACCACGATTACACAAACCACACCCTCGCAATCATCCAATTGCTCTAGTTTGTCAATTTCCACCTAGTCACTCATGTACCTAAGGGTTTCACTCCGGTACCCTAAGTACAATGTAACCACAACACAATCGGAGTTGAACACCACGCTAGTAGGTATAAAAGAGGCACCTAATGTCGCGTCTTATATACTCCATTACCAACGTACATCGAGATTCAAAACACTTGATCTCAAGGTTTTCAGCCCACCCGTCGAACCTCACGGTTCATCGACCTCCACACAAAAGCGAACACGCGCTTAACAACCGAACACCAAAACCCATTTCCATGGCTTGGTAGAAACATTTCCCAGATACTAAGGAATGCTTGGTGGCACCAAGTCTTACGCCCTTCGCCCGACAATCAACGTCACCATTGGGTACTTCCATTAGGAATGTCACCCATAACAACAATATGAACAACACAAGGCATTTAATCAACTCAAATTCAAACGGCACTTAATAAATAATCAAAGGGCATATTTATTAAAACGAAACGTACCTTAACGTCTCCTTGCCACACCCGTCCCCGCTAACTTGGGACATTCCGACTTACGATGTCCTTCTTCTTGGAAATTGAAGCACACCATGCCATCACCTTTTGGTACCGAACATTCCCAAGACTTGTGACCCCTCATGCCACAATTGTAACATCTAGATGCACTAGAATCCGGTATACCTGATGTCAAAGCTAAGGGATACGAAATAGTTTATATTTTACTAGGAAAAACTATTAAATACGATAAAATTTTACACAAGATATTTATTTATTTATAGAATGGATATACTTAAACCTTGCTACAACACTTATAGGCAGTGTACCTAATCGTACAGTAGTGTAGTTTTTAGTAAGTCCGGTTCGTTCCACAGGGAATCTTTTTTAAACAAAGCTCAACGCTATATTAATTTACTTTTATAAAAATACAAACATATATATAAGTAATATTATTATTATAAAGGGGGGTTTTTACCGTTTAATGACCGGTTTGTCGATTTTAAGACTTTAGTAGCAGTTAAAACCTAATGTAAAATATAAAATAAATACAAGACTTAAATTAAAGAGTAAAGTAAATAACGATAATGAAATTGCGAATAATAAAAGTGCGATAAAATAAACTTGCGATAATTAAAAAGGACGATAATTAAAAGTGCAATTAAATAACAATAAATAAAAGTGCGATAATTAGAAGTGCAATTAAATATAAAATAAAGGAAATTAAATATGAAATAAAAGAATTATGCTTATTTAAACTTCCGTAATCATGATGTTTGACGTGTTGATTTTAGTTTTATGCCCATGGGTTAATTGTCCTTTGTCCTGGATTATTTAATATGTCCGTCTGGTTTTTGTCCATAACAGTCCATCAGTCGTAAATATAAAGTGCGAGTGTCCTCGTCAAATTATTCTTATACCCGAAGTTAAATATTCCAACTAATTGGGGATTCGAATTGTAACAAGGTTTTAATACTTTGTTTAATGAATACACCAGGTTATCGACTGCGTGTAAACCAAGGTTTTACTACTTTGTTAACAATTACACCAATTACCCTTGAATGTAATTCACCCCTGTTTCAACAAGTTTATTAACTATTAATCCATTTCCGTGTCCGGTTAAATGAACGATTATTCGTACATATAAATACCCCGCCCATCGTGTCCGATCGAGTGTATATGGTAATTTATAGGGACGCCCAATTGTAAATCTTTATATTAACATTAACAAACTATCATTTAGTTAAACAAATATAAAGCCCATTAATAGCTCATAGTCTAATTTCCACAAGTGTCGTTCTTTTGTCCAAACCCCAATTATGGTACAAAGCCCAATTATCCAATTTTAGTAATTAGCCCAACATCATGATTACTTCGTTTTAAATAAGCATAATAATAACTTAGCTACGAGACATTAATGTAAAAAGGTTGAACATAACTTACAATGATTAAAAATAGCGTAGCGTTACACGGACAGAATTTTGACTTACACCCTTACAACATTCGCTAACATACCCTTATTATTAGAATTATAATTAAAATTAAAATATAAATTATAAATATATATATATATTTTACGTATGAGAAGAAGAAGAAAAAGATGGATGAAAATGATCAGAATTCGGTTTGCTTTATAGGGAGTTTCAAAACTGGGGGCTCCGCGACTCGCGGTGAAATCCTCTTCAAACTCCGCGAGTCGCGGAGAATGAATTTACAGCTCAGTCCCTTTGGAGTCTTTCCCTGCCGACGGTTTTTATTTATAAATATAATATATATATATAATTAATATAATTAATTATATATTATATTATATTTATATACATAGTTAACTTGTAATTTTTAGTCCGTTGCATCGAGCGTTAAGAGTTGACTCTGGTCCCGGTTCCAGATTTTCGAACGTCCTTGCGTACAATTTAATATCTTGTACTTTGCGTTTTGAATCTTGTACTCTTGTAATTTCGAGACGTTTCTTATCAATAATTGGAACCTTTTTGATTGTCTTTTGTACTTTTGAGCTTTTTGGTCGTTTGCGTCTTCAATTCATCGAATCTGTCTTTTGTCTTCACCTTTTATTATTTAAACGAATATCACTTGTAAATAGAACAATTGCAACTAAAAGCTTGTCTTTCTTGAGAAATAATGCTATGAAATATATGTTCGTTTTTAGCATTATCAAATATTCCCACACTTGAGCGTTGCTTGTCCTCAAGCAATATCGTCTTGAAATACTAGAATCACTTCTTTATTCTTCACACTTTGTACATCAGTGATTTCTATACGGCGGTATAAACAATGGTAGTAACGATATGGTTTACAGTCCCACATGACTATAAAAATTTAGATCCATTAAGGAAATTGGATCTTTATGAAAACATTTGATCTTTTGAAAATTAAATCTAGTTTTTACCCTAGATAAGTTTTCCGGGATAACCCTTTACCGGTGTTTGCAAAATATTTTTGTGAGTTTGGTGGGTTATAGATTTGAAAATTTTAGCTCAAAACTTGCGGTTTTGTGTCACCCACTTGCTAACCTTGTATTTGGAAACAACACGTCCAGTTTACTTGTCCCGTATATTACCTTTCGGTAAACTACCGTCCGGTTAAAAGGAAAGCGTTGAACAAGCAACTGTTAAGGCAATGTCCCCTGACATGCTTTTAATTATGGTCTATAACGTGTCGGACGCAATTACTATCCTTGGTAGGAGCAATAGTAAAGCTCACCCTTATAATTTTTCGGTATGGCACAAGGTCCTGTCTTTGACCACTATGCAACCACCGTTCTTACGGTTGACACCCGATTTAGTTCAGGTGACCTAATGAATTCCAGGTGAATTCCTAGGATTTTACGTTCAATGGTAATGAATGCATTGAAAATAGGGTTTTCAGAAAACAAATCGGTTTATAATTTTGATCAAAATATTTTCTCGTTCAAGCTCGAGTTTAGATATCATTGAATTCCATGAGTTTGAATTCTCAATCTTTAAGGTCAATCTCTAGGATTGAGTAATATCAGTCTTAAAAGCTGATTTTTAATCTTTAAGGAGATTATCCTTTCTGGGGATCTGATTCATTAGTCTTATCCAGCTAATTTGCATGGTGCCCCCCATTGTACGAGATAAATCCTTCTCATGGTTAGGATAAATCTGACCACTTGGCGACCCTGTTTTATGCTGAGGTCCGTGGATTTCCAACCGATTTTAGTGATGACTTTTCTAGATTTTTCGTCAACCTACAGCTGGTCTGGACGACAACTTCTTGACCTAAATCAAGAAGCGCGTGTCTTTTTCGGAAGACTTTACTTCCTTTTAATGATGGAATTGATTCATCGTGTAGATCCATCTCTTCTTTTCTTTCATCGGGTAAAACAGTTTAGTTTAGTCCAAAGCAAAAGTATTTTCAGTTATTTGTTACAGATATATGTGACATATGTTTAAGATAACTTGGTAAATTTTCCCACACTTGGCTTTTATTTTCCTTTTTATCGTCCTCTATTCCATTTTAAATGAATTTTAACATTTTAGTTTGTTTCTCAATTTATGTCCTTTCCGAGGTAACAATAATTTCGGTGTTAAAACCTAGTTTTATCGTTCATAAATATGTATAAACATGATTTTGAATTCATTTAATTGAAAATTTTGAAAAATTTTACTAGAATTGGGTAGTCAGTATATAAGACTAGGGCTGTTCTTTTTTATCAGAGAGCACTAGATTCTAATACAACTACTGCTTTACTAGTATTTTTAATGGTAACCAAGTGTTTAAGATAAAAATTTTAAAATCCGAAAGAATTTAACCCCTTCCCACACTTAAGATCTTGCAATGCCCTCATTTGCAAGAAATCAGTAACAATTTAAATTATTGAGGGTGATTTGTGTGAAAATGATTAAATTTTTACCAAAGTTTCCAAATATATTGGCGTTTGTTTGCTGAATGATAAATGGTGCACATCATTTGTTCATTCCGTCTTGTTGTTATTTCACATATATTTTGCATCTTGTCGTCAAAATTAGTTGCTTTTGCTGAACTTAATGCCAGTCTTTGAAAATGCGTTGTTTTACCCTGTTGTGTACATAAGATAAACTGCAAACATATATACATATTTTTGAAGTTTGGTATATTACCCCACATTCAAAAATTATTAAAATCTAAGAATAAAAGTTAGATAATTATAAAAATGATTACAATATTAACAAAAGTATTAAACGTATCAATAATTACAAATTACAAAATAAAAAAAAAAAATAATAAGTAAACTAAGGATGATATTGGTACCAATAGGGGTTCCAGGCATAATCATAGGTGCTATAGAATGCTTCGGCAGGGTCATACGTAGGATATGGTGGCTGCATCTCTATAGACCAAGGAGGGAAGATGGGTTTCGGTGTAGGAATATAGTTTCTACCTATATGTTGGCAATGAGCTATGATTTGGTTCTGATGAACTTGCCAATCTTCAAATGCTCTCTGTCTAGCATTTTCGTATTCCTGAGAAGCTATAAACCTTTGCATTTCTTGCATTTCATTCCCCCCTCCTACATTACCTTGCTGCTGGTTTCTCTCCACCTGTGGATGTCTACCATGGTATCGTACTGCGGCGTTATTTCGCCTCTTCAAAACTTTCGCACCATGGTATACATTTAAACCTATAGTATCGCGGGGTTCCGGTTCTTCTACTAATAATCCCCCCCGACTTATATCCACACCGAGATATTCACCAATCAAAGTAATAAAAATACCACCTCCTATTATGCTATGCGGTCGCATCCCCCGAACCATAGCTGATAAATAATAACCCACACAATACGGTATACTTACAGCGCTTTGTGGGTCTCGAATACACATATGGTAAAACAAATCCTGTTCATTTACTTTTTCCTTGTTCTTACCCCTTTGTGTAATCGAATTAGCTAAAAACCTATGTATCACTCTTAATTCGGCTCTATCTATATCCAAATAAGAGTAATTTCCCCCTTTGAAACGGTGATGGCTTGTCATTTGACTCCACACACCGTGTGTATCAAAATTTTCATCTATCTTTCTACCGTTTAGTATCAATCCTCTACAATCGGAAGACGCTAACTCCTCAGGCGTATATATACGTAAAGCCTGAGCCATGTCCAGTAAAGACATGTGGCGCATCGAACCGCCTAACAAAAATCTAATAAAAGAACGATCGGTTAAACTAGCTACCCGATCATTCAACTCTATACTACATAACAATTCTTCACACCATACTTTATATACAGGTCTACGTATGGTGAATAAACGTACCCAGTCATTAAAAGAAGAATTACCATACCTCTGTACAAGTAATTCCCTAATTGGCCCGGCCAATTCTACAGCTTCTAAGGGTCCCCATTCTATGACCCTTGGTACCTCAACAACCTTAGAATGAAGAGTATGCAAACCCCTTTGATATTTTGGATAATCTATCCAAAGTCTGTCAAATCTCAGGTTCGGGTGCAATTCTTCCAAGTGTATATCAGAAAAGGTCATGACTGGATGAGGTATATCCTGCTTGTAGTAGTTATCCACCTCCTGTTGTTCCAAATTCTCAGCAGGAGCATTGCGGGCTTGGGATGAAGATTCACCCCTTTCAGTCTGCAAAACACATCAAACACAAATTTTGTGCATCCAAATATACATTAGTGTCAGCAAAATCATCAATCAAAATAATTACAATGACATTATCAATTTATATCAAACTTAAGCTCATTTTCATATTTTCATCAAATCTACACTTTTTTAAATAAGCATATACGAAAATGTTCGCCAAGTTCATAATCATTCAACTCAAATAACATGTCAAAATAATCATTACTAGCAATTAAACAAGTTTCAAATGGCATTATCTTTCAAAAATCAAGTTCATGAATTTTAGACTTGAAAAAGTCCACTTTAATTCTCAAAATCATGTTTAGGCTCAAAGTTTGGATCATTTAACTACCTAGACATGTTACACTACTCAATTTAGCAACAATTCATGACAAAAATCGGCCATAACCTGTTTATATCAAAAAGCCCCAAATTGCTCAAGAACACAAACCCTAGATTATTCAAAATTTGAAGTTTAAGGCTTCTAATCATGTTAAACAGCATCAATCTAGGTTATACAAGCATAATACATAAACAATTTAAGCCTAATTACACTAAAAAGCATCAAAATCAAATTGGAAAAAAAAATTGTTCAAGAACATCAAATTTCGAATTAAATGGTGTTTAGGTGTAGAAATTTACCATTTTTCTTGAGTAATTCTTAGATAACATCCTTCTCAACATGATTTTAGCAAAAGATTTGGTGATTAACGGTTAAAAATTGTGATTTTGGGGGTTTTTTTCGTGTTTTTGCGGAGTGTTTTTCGCAGTTATTTTGCTGTTGGGGGTGTGGACTGATCAGTTTGCAGCTCTTTATTTTTTTTTTCTGATTTCCGACCCCTCCGCGAGTCGCGGAGATTTAAGCTCCAAACTCCGCGAATTGCGGAGTTTGGTATTTTTTTTTTATAATCATTAACTTATTAAAACAATTAAGTAATTAATTTTAAAATTTTGTTTCCCTTGTTATTTAGGACGAGGTCGTTTCGGATCGATGTCCTAGTCCGTCCCTCGACAAAATTTTAAAATTTGTCTTTTTGTAGCGATTGTTTTAAAAGCTAAGATTTTTGGGTTTTTTTTTTTTTTTTTTTTTTTTTTTTATGTTTTTGGCATACTTTAATTCAATAAGATTTAAAAATAATGATAATAAAAGTTCTCGTCCCTCCCTCGGGTAAAGCAATTTCGGTTCAAAGACCTAGTCTTCAACTTACGACGAATTTTAAAAATCATATTTTTAACTTAATGAGATAGAGTAAATTTTTGTTTTTAAATTCACACAACTTAAATATAAAATTCAAAATTTATATTAAAAATTCACACCAAACTTAAAATTTGAAATGCATAAAATTAAAAATTTATATTTTAAAAATTAAAAATTCACACCAAATTTAATTTAAAAATTTATAAATTCATATCAAACTTATATTAATTTTTCAAATATTTACAATTTTAAATATATTGTTTTTACAAAGTTTACAATATTAATTTAAGATTTAAATATTAATTTTAAAAACATGGTAAAAATAAATTTAAAAATCTTTTTGTCTTTTTATCCCACTTTAATCAATCAAATATTATCAAAAATATGCGCCCCTCTTTTCGGAAAAGTAATTTCGGTTCCAAGACCTAATTTAACTCATGACGAATTTTTAAAATATTTTGGGTTGATTGTTTAAAGATATTTATACCTTAAGAATAAACGTTAAATTTCGCAGTGATGTAATAAATTTTTGAATGATATCAATAATTTCGGTCGCCAAACCTAATTTTATTTAATACCAATTTAATACTTTTTAGCGAACAAATTAGCGTTTATTATCAAAAGGTTAAAAATAAAAATAAAAATAAAAACTGTACAGACATACCTGTGGAATAGATTTCTTAGTTATATGATCTATCCCATTCATAAGATAGTCGGTTTAATTGATTTTCCATGGCTACATAGGCGTAACCTCGAGCATTCAGTGTCTTTTCTTCTAAACATATGAACGGTCCGTCTCTGCATAAAGTAACAAATTCGGTATTTGAATAGGTTTGATTATTTGAACATTTACCTCCATGTGACCATTTTCCGCATTTGTGACATCGTTCTAGGTGTCGTGATCTTCTTTTCGCTGCGGATTTTGATTTTCCTTTACCAAATTGTAACTTATTATCTTCGCATCTGGATTCTTTTCTAACTCCGTCCATTCTTTCTCTGATTACTGATACTAGTTCACTCGGTAGTATGTCATTATTTCTTTTAGTGATCAAAGCGTGTAGCATTAGACCATGGTTTAGTTCACAGGCAGTCTTCATTTTGTAAAAACCTAAAAAAAATAAAAATTCAGAATGGGGGGAGAAGACTAGTTCTTTAGGGTCTGCTAGGGAAAGACCATTCGGGTTCCATTTTCGAGAACTACACGAAAACAGACAATCTAACTCTAACAGAAATACATATTATCCTTTAAAGACTTGATTCTCCCCACACTTAGTTAGCTGTGGTGTCGAAATTGTGATTAACTTCGTTGTCGACTTCCATCGGACCATGTATGTAATGTTTAACTCTGTGACCATTAACTTTAAATTCAATCCCATTTGAATTTATCAATTCTATCGTTCCGTATGGGAAAACTCTTTTGACTATGAATGGTTCAGACCATCTTGATTTCAATTTTCCAGGAAATAGCTTGAATCGTGAATTGAAAAGAAGAACTCTGTCTCCTTCTTTAAATTCTTTTGAACTTCTGATTCTTTTATCATGCCATTTCTTCGTTCTTTCTTTATAGATTAACGAATTTTCGTATGCTTCATGTCTTAATTCTTCTAATTCGTTTAGTTGACTTAATCGTAGACGTCCAGCTTCATGTAAATCAAGATTACATGTTTTCAAAGCCCAAAATGCTTTGTGTTCAATTTCTACTGGAAGATGACATGCTTTTCCATAAACAAGTCTAAAAGGTGTGGTTCCAATTGGAGTTTTGTAGGCTGTTCTAAAAGCCCAGAGTGCATCCTCCAATTTAATGGACCATTCCTTCGGATTTGATCCTACGGTTTTCTCTAGAATACGTTTTAAAGCTCGGTTGGTATTTTCAACTTGTCCACTTGTTTGTGGATGATATGCGGTGGAGATTTTATGAGTTGCTCCATATCTTTTAAGAACTTTCTCAAGTTGATTATTACAGAAATGAGTACCCCGATCACTTATTAAAGCTTTCGGTGTTCCAAACCTTGCAAAAAGACGTTTTAAAAAGTTGACTACAACTCGTGCATCGTTAGTTGGGAGAGCTTGTGCTTCCGCCCATTTAGATACATAATCAATGGCTACGAGTATATATAGATTATTATGAGATTTTGGAAATGGACCCATAAAGTCAATACCCCAAATGTCAAATACTTCACATACTTGGATGACATTTTGTGGCATTTCATCACGTTGACTTATTTTTCCGGCCCTTTGACATGCATCACAGGATTTGCAAAGAAGGTGTGCATCTTTGTAAATTGTAGGCCAATAGAATCCAGCATCATAAACTTTTCTTGCTGTTAGTTGAGGCCCATAATGCCCTCCTGTTGGTCCTGTGTGACAATGGTTTAAAATTTTACTAGCTTCATCTCCAAATACACATCGGCGTATTATTCCATCGGGACAACTTTTAAACAGGTGTGGATCTTCCCAGAAATAGTGTTTTATATCACTGAAGAATTTCTTTCGTCTTTGGTACGATAATCCTTTTTCAAGGAATCCACAAACTAAGTAGTTTGCATAGTCTGCAAACCATGGGATTTCATTATAATCTATCTTCAATAGATATTCATCAGGAAAGTTGTCTTGTATGGCCGATTCATTTAGAACTTCTAATTCGGGATTTTCAAGACGAGAAAGATGATCAGCGGCGAGATTTTCTGCTCCTCTTTTATCTCGGATTTCAATATCAAACTCTTGTAAGAGTAAGATCCAACGGATTAATCTTGGTTTAGCATCTTGTTTTGAAAATAGGTATCTAAGAGCAGAATGGTCGGTATAGACTATCGTTTTGGATAGAACGAGATATGAACGAAATTTGTCAAAAGCAAAGACAATAGCAAGGAGTTCTTTTTCAGTAGTTGTGTAATTTGTCTGTGCTCCTTGTAATGTCTTACTAGCGTAATAAATAGGTTGAAATCGTTTTTCAATCCTTTGTCCTAAAACGGCTCCCATTGCAAAATCACTTGCATCGCACATTAGTTCAAATGGTAGATTCCAATTTGGTGTTATCATGATCGGCGCATTAGTGAGTTTCTCTTTAAGAATATTAAAAGATTTGATACACTCATCTGAAAAGATGAATGGAGCATCCTTTTCTAGGAGTTTATTCATAGGGGTGGCAATTTTAGAAAAATCTTTTATGAAACGTCGGTAAAAACCGGCATGCCCTAGAAAACTCCTAACTCCTCTAACATTGGTGGGATGTGGAAGTTTAGCAATTACATCTACTTTAGCTCTATCCACTTCAATTCCTTCTTTTGAAATTTTATGTCCAAGAACGATGCCTTCTTTAACCATGAAATGGCATTTCTCCCAATTAAGTACTAGATTTGATTTTTCGCATCTAATTAGCATTCATTCCAGATTAACTAGACATGATTTAAATGTATCACCGAAGACTGAAAAGTCATCCATGAATACTTCCATGCATTCTTCTATCATGTCGTGAAAAATCGCCATCATACACCTTTGAAAGGTTGCAGGGGCGTTGCAAAGTCCAAATGGCATGCGTTTGTAAGCAAAAGTACCATAAGGTCACGTAAATGTGGTTTTCTCTTGATCTTCGGGTGCTATTGGAATTTGAAAATATCCGGAAAATCCATCTAGAAAACAATAGTAACTATTTTCGGCTAATCTTTCCAACATTTGATCTATGAAAGGTAAGGGAAAGTGATCTTTTCTGGTGGCGTCATTTAATTTTCTATAATCAATACATACACGCCATCCTGTTACAGTCCTAGTAGGAATAAGCTCATTTTTCTCATTTGTGATGACAGTCATGCCACCCTTCTTAGGCACGCATTGAACTGGGCTTACCCATGGACTATCAGAGATTGGATAAATTAAACCTGCATCTAGCAGTTTAATAATCTCTTTCTTAACTACATCTTGCATATTAGGATTTAGTCTTCGTTGGCGTTGCACATACGTTTTATGACCTTCTTCCATAAGGATTTTATGTGTGCAATACGAAGGACTTATTCCTTTAATATCATGAATCTTCCATGCAATGGCTGGTTTATGAGCTTTCAACACAGAAATGAGTTGTGATTTCTCATTTTCAGTAAGAGAAGACGATATTATTACAGGTAATTCAGATTCACCATGTAAATAAGCGTATTCCAAATGGTTTGGAAGTGGCTTTAACTCTAATTTCGGAGGTTCTTCTATCGATGATTTATATCGATATCTGTCTTCTTCTTTTAGCATTTGAATTTCTTCTGTTGTTGGTTCATATCCATTAGCTATAAGTGTAGCTAACATTTTAGCTTCATCAATTGGTTCATTACCTTCTCCTAAAGAACATTCTCCTGTTCCTTGTAATTCTGGAAATTCTTTTAATAATTCTGCATGTGCATCTATAGTTTGAATATAATAACATGTATCATCTGCAGATTGTGGTTGTTGCATTGCTCTATCAACTGAAAAGGTAACACTCTCATCCTCTATACTTAGGGTCAGTTTCTTACCGAACACGTCTATCATTGCTTTAGCCGTGTTTAAGAATGGTCTTCCTAATATGAGAGGAACTTGAGAATCTTCTTCCATGTCCAAAACAACAAAATCTACTGGAAATACTAAAGTACCAACTTTAACTAGCATGTTCTCCATTATCCCTCTAGGATATTTTATTGATCTATCGGCTAGTTGTATGCTTATTCTGGTTGGTTTCAATTCTCCAAGGTCTAGTTTAGCGTATAGTGAATACGGCATTAGATTTATACTAGCACCTAAGTCTGCCAATGCTTCTATTGAACTAAGACTACCCAGAAAACATGGAATTGTGAAACTTCCTGGATCAGATAGTTTTTCTGGTATTTTATTCAACAGCACTGCTGAACAATTAGCATTCATAGTAACAGCCGAGAGTTCTTCCATTTTCTTTCTATTTGAGATTAGATCTTTCAAGAATTTAGCATATCTAAGCATTCCTGAAATCACATCAATGAAAGGAAGATTTACATTTATCTGTTTAAACATATCCAAGAATTTGGATTGCTCGGCTTCAAGTTTTTCTTTCTTCATTTTACTCGGGTAAGGAAGTGGTGGTTGGTATGGTTTAACATAAGGTTTATCCTTAACTGTGTTATCTTCATTAACCTTTTCAACTACCGGTTCTTTTTCCTTATCTTGATCAGGTTGTGGTTCTTGTGGAGTAGGAATAGCTTCATCAGAAGTTACAGGTATTTCAGGTGGTTTAAGTATTGTACCACTTCTTGTGGTAATAGCTTTAGCTGTTTCATTCCGGGGGTTAGCATTTGTATCACTAGGTAGACTTCCCGGTTTTCTTTCACCTATTAACCTTGCTAGGTTACTTACTTCTTGTTCCAGATTTTGAATAGAAGCTTGTTGATTTCTAAATGCTTGAGCATTTTGTTCATTGGTTTGTTTCTGAGAGGTGAAAAACTGCGTTTGAGTTTCAACTAGCTTCGTCATCATATCTTCTAAATTCGGCTTTTTATCATCGGTTTGTTGTGGTGGTTTGTTTTGAAAATTTGGTCTTTGCTGATTGTAATTATTATTGGATACTTGTTGATTACTAGGACCTTGTTGGTTGTTGTATGGAATATTTCGGTTATAATTCTGGTTTTAATTGTAAATCGGTCTTGGCGGTTGATAATTATTCTGATAATTATTTCCAGGCCTTTGGTTTATGTATGAAATATTCTCTCTTTGTTCCATTGTTAATTCAATACTGAGACAATCTTTTGTCAAATGTGGTCCTCCACACTGCTCACAACTAATTCGTATTGAGTGAATATCTTTAGTCATCTTTTCCATTCGTCTCTCCACAGCATCTATCTTTGCGGAAATGGAATCTAAGTCATGGCTAGAATCGGCTCTAGCTGCTTTAGATGATCTAATGATATCTTTTTCTTGGTGCCACTCATGTGAGTGGGAAGCAGTGTTATCTAATTTTGTAAGCATCAGTTTCGGTTTTCTTCATAATAGAACCACCAGCTGCTATATCTATGTCTTTCCTTGTAGTGATGTCGCATCCTTGGTAGAATATTTGTACTATTTGACAGGTGTCTAAACCATGTTGCGGACATCCTCTTAATAACTTTCCATATCTTGTCCACGCCTCATATAGAGTTTCATTTGGCTTCTGTGTAAACGTAACAATTTCTGCTTGAAGTCTTACGGCTTTAGATGCAGGAAAGAATTGTTTAAGAAATTTGTCAACTAAAACATCCCATGTATCAATCGCCCCTTCAGGTAACGATTCCAACCAATCTTTGGCTTCTCCCTTTAAAGTCCAGGGAAATAACATGAGATATATCTGTTCATCCTCCACTTCTCGGATTTTAAATAGTGTGCAGATCCTATTAAAGGTACGTAGATGTTCATTTGGATCTTCCTTCGGCGTACCACTAAATTGGCATTGATTAGTCACCATGTGTAGAATTTGTCCTTTGATTTCATAATCTGGCGCATTAATGTCTGGATAAGTAATTGCGTGACCTTGGCCAGTGCGTTTAGCTCTCATTCGGTCTTCCATACTTAAAGGTTCCAGATTCTCCATAATTGAATTTGTTGAATCGGTATCACTAGATGATTCTGATTTAATGGTTCGTTCCTCAACAATCTCTGTTTGAATGATTGGTGGCTCCGGAGGAAAGTTTAGTGGTTCAGGATCTACGAACCGTTCCTGAATATTCTCCGGATTCTCAATTGTGAGGTCGGGTTCAAAAAATGGATTATCGGAAATTTGAACTGAAGTACTTGGTCGACTGGATGGCGATTCTAAAGAAAAATCAACGGCGGTTATATTTGCTAAATGTCTTGATCGAGTTACAGGTGGTGAACGTACAAAAGGTGGTGAACGTCTTGCTCGGTGCATTCACTGAATATCCTATTAGTTTTTAAAAAGGAAAGAAAAATTATATAAGTTATCCAATCAATAGACTTTTCTGATTTTGCCCACGTTTCTAATAGCCAAAAGATGCAGCAGAGGGGCAGGATTCGTTTGGTCTCAATATAATTGAGGACTGTTTGGCTCCAATAACCCGGTCCACGTACAAATCCAACTATTACTACGAACCAGAAAATTTTGATGTCTATCAATTTAACCACTTAAAATAAATTTTCGTAATTTTAAGAAAATTTAGATAAGAAGTAGAAAAAATTCTAAGTCCTAAAAACTAGAATAGCGAGAAATAAGAGAGAAAAAGAGTTCGTCGCAAAAGGTCGAAAAAGAAAAATGGTTGAAAAATAAAAGGTGACGAAAAAAAATAAAAGAAACTTATAAAACTTAAAAATACTTGACTAACCTAATCTTATTACTACAACTAACTTAAAATTATAATCGCAAATTGAAATTACTAATTGGAATGATAATTGATACATAGTAAAAGGTGTCTAAAAATATTAAAGCTTACAGGAAAAACTAAATCCCAAATGGAAATAACTTAAAAAGAAACTAAAACTTAAAAAGGCGTCGCAAAATTCTAAAGCACCTAAATCTTAGTCTAAAGAAAAAGCACTTAAGGAATTCTACGGCAAAGCCTAAAAATCTAGGAGTAAAAATAACTATAGCAAAAACTAAGTTTAAAATTAAATATGAGCTAAAAATACAAATATTACGCTAAAACGATTAAAAAGGGACAAAATATAAAAATATACAAAAAGTTGTAAAAAGTACAATTTTTTATAAAAATATTATTTTTATATTATTCATTTAATAAAACTACTAATTTTACAATTTAATAAAACTAATTAATACTAAATACATAAATTAAATAAAAAGTAAAAGTTAAAATAAAATTAATTATAATAATAATAATAATTAGGGTTAATAATAATAATAATTATTAAATAACCCGTAATTAATGCTGAATTAGGGTTCTGTCGTGTGTCAGAGTCACTCCGCGAGTCGCGGTAATTAATGCAGAAAACCCCGCGAGTCGTGGGGTTCAGAAATTCAGATGACAGCTTATTAAATTCGACGCGTTTTTTCTTTATTTATTTATTTTTTTTTGTTTTTTAATTTTTTTTGTTTATATATATAAAAAATATGTGTATAATAAAAACTTATATTTAAAACTTAAATAAAAATAGAATTACTTTATAATTTTAATATATAAAATGCTTAAAACTAGATTTATATATATATCTTTTTTTATGTTTTTTAAATAAAAACAAAATACTTAAATAAAACTTATGTTTTTATAAGATAAAAATAAAGAAACTTTATAAAACTTAAATATTTAACAAAATCTTAAAAATACTTATATTTTTGTTTTTCTTTTTATATTTTTGAATAATAATTAAAACGTATTTTTACAAAAACGAATTTTTAATAGAAGTAAACTAAAAATCTTTTTTTTTATTAGCGTTGCGCTTCCGGCGTTTAGAAAGTTCCCCGGCAGCGGCGCCAAAAATACTTGATGTCAAAGCTAAGGGATACGAAATAGTTTATATTTTACTAGGAAAAACTATTAAATACAATAAAATTTTACACAAGATATTTATTTATTTATAGAATGGATATACTTAAACCTTGCTACAACACTTATAGGCAGTGTACCTAATCGTACAGTAGTGTAGTTTTTAGTAAGTCCGGTTCGTTCCACAGGGAATCTTTTTTAAACAAAGCTCAACGCTATATTAATTTACTTTTATAAAAATACAAACATATATATAAGTAATATTATTATTATAAAGGGGGGTTTTTACCGTTTAATGACTGGTTTGTCGATTTTAAGACTTTAGTCGCAGTTAAAACCTAATGTAAAATATAAAATAAATACAAGACTTAAATTAAAGCGTAAAGTAAATAACGATAATGAAATTGCGAATAATAAAAGTGCGATAAAATAAACTTGCGATAATTAAAAAGGACGATAATTAAAAGTGCAATTAAATAACAATAAATAAAAGTGCGATAATTAGAAGTGCAATTAAATATAAAATAAAGGAAATTAAATATGAAAAAAAAGAATTATGCTTATTTAAACTTCCGTAATCATGATGTTTGACGTGTTGATTTTAGTTTTATGCCCATGGGTTAATTGTCCTTTGTCCTGGATTATTTAATATGTCCGTCTGGTTTTTGTCCATAACAGTCCATCAGTCGTAAATATAAAGTGCGAGTGTCCTCGTCAAATTATTCTTATACCCGAAGTTAAATATTCCATCTAATTGGGGATTCGAATTGTAACAAGGTTTTAATACTTTGTTTAATGAATACACCAGGTTATCGACTGCGTGTAAACCAAGGTTTTACTACTTTGTTAACAATTACACCAATTACCCTTGAATGTAATTCACCCCTGTTTCAACAAGTTTATTAACTATTAATCCATTTCCGTGTCCGGTTAAATGAACGATTATTCGTACATATAAATACCCCGCCCATCGTATCCGATCGAGTGTATATGGTAATTTATAGGGACGCCCAATTGTAAATCTTTATATTAACATTAACAAACTATCATTTAGTTAAACAAATATAAAGCCCATTAATAGCTCATAGTCTAATTTCCACAAGTATCGTTCTTTTGTCCAAACCCCAATTATGGTACAAAGCCCAATTACCCAATTTTAGTAATTAGCCCAACATCATGATTACTTCGTTTTAAATAAGCATAATAATAACTTAGCTACGAGACATTAATGTAAAAAGGTTGAACATAACTTACAATGATTAAAAATAGCGTAGCGTTACACGGACAGAATTTCGACTTACACCCTTACAACATTCGCTAACATACCATTATTATTAGAATTATAATTAAAATTAAAATATAAATTATAAATATATATATATATATTTTACGTATGAGAAGAAGAAGAAAAAGATGGATGAAAATGATCAGAATTCGGTTTGCTTTATAGGGAGTTTCAAAACTGGGGGCTCCGCGACTCGCGGTGAAATCCTCTTCAAACTCCGCGAGTCGCGGAGAATGAATTTACAGCTCAGTCCCTTTGGAGTCTTTCCCTGCCGACGGTTTTTATTTATAAATATAATATATATATAATTAATATAATTAATTATATATTATATTATATTTATATACATAGTTAACTTGTAATTTTTAGTCCGTTGCGTCAAGCGTTAAGAGTTGACTCTGGTCCCGGTTCCGGATTTTCGAACGTCCTTGCGTACAATTTAATATCTTGTACTTTGCGTTTTGAATCTTGTACTCTTGTAATTTCGAGACGTTTCTTATCAATAATTGGAACCTTTTTGATTGTCTTTTGTACTTTTGAGCTTTTTGGTCGTTTGCGTCTTCAATTCGTCGAATCTGTCTTTTGTCTTCACCTTTTATTATTTAAACGAATATCACTTGTAAATAGAACAATTGCAACTAAAAGCTTGTCTTTCTTGAGAAATAATGCTATGAAATATATGTTCGTTTTTAGCATTATCAAATATTCCCACACTTGAGCGTTGCTTGTCCTCAAGCAATATCGTCTTGAAATACTAGAATCACTTCTTTATTCTTCACACTTTGTACATCAGTGATTTCTATACGGCGGTATAAACAATGGTAGTAACGATATGGTTTACAGTCCCACATGACTATAAAAATTTAGATCCATTAAGGAAATTGGATCTTTATGAAAACATTTGATCTTTTGAAAATTAAATCTAGTTTTTACCCTAGATAAGTTTTCCGGGATAACCCTTTACTGGTGTTTGCAATTCTTCCTATCCAATTCTTCTCGTAACGCACCCACTTGCTCCGCAACGGCGGCTGCAACTCTAGCGTTAAACTCCAAATCTTTCGTCTCGATCCCGTTGCCCGTCGCCATTCTAAGGAATGCAAAGCGATTAGATCACGAACGTATAAAGCACACACACAACACCGCCCCATCTTGCTAAACACTCGTCGTACATCACTTGATAGACACGTTTTGCACCCGTAATAAGGTTTGCAAGTCCTTATTATGCACACACGCCGTATCAACTCGTTAGTACAATGACCGCCTCGCTTGATGATATATGCAAACACAAACAAAATTCTACGTGATATAAACACACGCGAGAATTATTATCACAACACAATTAATATATTAATAATATCCGCATTACTAATATAAACGTTAGTCCACCTACAAACAAGACACTAACTATAACCTATTCCGACCCGTAATCCTACAAGTCCCGCAACAAATAAGCACACACAAAAGTCTAAGTCTAGGCACCTATCTCAAGTCGCCTAAATCCCTTAGACTATGCTCTGATACCACTTGTAACGACCCAACCCGTATTAAAATCGGCCCATAAAATTTTTTCCTTTTAATACGCTTTAAATAACACTTTAGGTCCCAATTGTGTTTCCATAAACATCTTTAATACAATAGAAGGTTTAATAAACCTTAAAACATTTAATACATTGATTAATTGTCCAAACGAACATTCACGACCCAACTAGTTTAGTTTCCAACCAAAACCGAGCATGGTGATTTAGGACTACGCTACCCAAATCCTAATCGAATACAAAAGCAAAATCTTCTAAGTAACCTAGCCAAGATCTCTAATCCTCAAGCTTACCCGAGCCGCCAAGCATGCGAACCTATAAAAATATCAACAACGAGAGGGTAAGCTAACGCTTAGTGAATGATAATATACTACATACATATTGTGATGACCCGAGAATTTTCGACCAAATTTAAACTTAATCTTTATATGTTCCCGACACGATAAGCAAAGTCTATAATGTTGAGTCTCGAAAACTTTGAACTTTGTTCATGTATGCATTTACCCTTTGACCATTCTCGACGATTCACAAACAATTAGTTGTAAATAATTTCATATATATTTATGTATATATATAAAATAATAATTTGAAATATTATTTGATATAATATATGATTTAATTTTGAGAAATAAATATATAAAATAATATGAGATATAATGAAAACTATTATTACAAATATATATATATATATATATGTATATATATATATATATATATATACTACTTGTAAATATATAAAAATAATATTAAATCTATTTGTTTAAAAAATATATAACATATATTATGTGGTAAAACTTGTTATTTAAAAAATGATTATATATTTAGAGAGAGAAAATGAAATATGAATGATTTCGAGCTTAATTAATAAACGTCAGTAACACTCGGTTGACGTTTTGTTAATTTTAATATAGATATAGTACATGTTCATGAGGGATTGAAATAAAAGTTGGACTGTAAATTGATTACGAAGATTTTAGATTTGTTAAATATAATTTTACCTTTTTAAGTTTAAATATTAGTACTCCGTACATATAAATTGGAACAGAAAATAAATAATTATCGAATCTTTTTGATCAGGTTTCAAACCGTTAATGAGTGAAATAATTAAATATATTTAATCTAAAAATTTGGGATTTTTAGGGACACTTTTATACATTAACTGTTTAGCAATGGATACGATATAGCCTTCCGTGAAGAAGTGTCGGCAGAAGAAAATTCACATGTACACATTACTGTTTCAATCATTCACTTGTTAATTAATATAATATAATTATTATTAATAATAAATATTATATATAATACATAACATATATCTATATAGATATGAGTGAGTATCAAAGAGAGGGAGAAAAGGAAACCACCGGCTACCAGACTCGGCCACCACCAGTCACCACCGGAGCATCACTCCGGCATACACCACACGCCACCACCTTCTATAATTAAACCACCTTCAAACCATCATCATCACGTTAATATTTGAAAGTGTTTCATTTTTTTTTGTTGTTTGTTCTTGTCGTGATCAACCAAAACCACCATTATCGAACACCCATCACTATTCATCATCACCTCCAAAAATCACCATCATCGAATACCTTCACTTTCATTAACCACCACCTTCATTATCTATCACCACCTCCTTCAACTACTAACACCATGGAACTGTCATCATTCACCACCATAACATCACCCAACAATTTGTTATATTCAGCCCCCTGTCTTGCAACCAAGAACCACCGAAAAACACCAATAAACTACCACCATTGAAACCCAAGACCGCCACAAACCATGGACAGCTGCTACTAAGTTGAATCCGGTTTCTGCTGCATCTGTTACCACAAACCACCAAGGATCATCCAAACACCACCATCTATCGCGTATAACCACTGCCACATGGTAATTTTTTTTTTCTGTTTTCTGTTTACATCGAATACCATTCAACCATATCTATTAAATCATCACAAGCTGCTAATCGACATTGTTTTGTTACCGTTCGAAAATTAACCTGCAACTATGAACAAAAACGACGATAAACATTGAGAAGTATAAATGATGATTATGATGGTGATAGTGATGCTGTAACATTAGTATTTAATAATGATTAAGAATAATGATGACGCGTTTCGAAGAAGATAAACAGTGATTAGAATGATGGATAATAATTATGATCGAACTAGCTGATCATGATTATGATGATGATAGAATCATGATGTTATTAAAGAACGAAGCATGATGATAATGGTGGACATGGCTACCCCACTTCTCAAACCCTATTCCGTTCCATTTTTTTTCTCTATAAACCGAACATTTTTTTTCTTGTCGTATGGAATCATATTTGATGGGGCTTGTTTATTTGACTCTTGGACCAAATTAAAGCTTGAACCGAGGTTTACAAGTTGGGCCGTGATTGGTTTTTACATTGGGCCGAATATTCATTGTTGGGCTATGATCTATTTTCAGTTGGGCTGAATAGCTTACGGATTAAGTACATTAAATTCGTACATTTGATTAGAAAAGCAGAGATGGAGGAGTGGTGTGGGGTGTTGCCAGATGAGTGAGTAGTCACGGGTTCAATCCCTACTAGTGACATTTTAATTTTTAAAGCTTTGTTTAAGGTAGTTTTTCATTACAAAAATTCATAATTATTATTATTAATTATTAATATTATTACTTGTATTATTATTATTATTATTATTATTATTATTATTATTATTATTATTATTATTATTATTATTATTATTATAATTACTAACATAAGTATTAGTTATCATTTATTATTATTATCATTACAATTATGATTATTATTATTACAATTATTATTATTATTATTATTATTATTATTATTATTATTATTATTATTATTATTATTATTATTATTATTATTATTATTTTTACAAACATAAGATATTTATATAAAAATATATATTACATATATCCTAAGTATACTAATATTAGATTTTTAATATATTAACTAATATAATATTATTAATCTCACATTTATTAAAGTATACATATCATATAAGTATTATAACAAATAATAAGGATTAATATAATAATATATAAGGATATTAATCTATATATATTATGAAATATATATTAAACTTAGTTAATTAATACTACAATGTGTTAATATATATACTTGATACAGGTTCGTGAATCCGAGGCCAACCCTGCATTGTTCGATATAGTCATATGTATTTTTACTACAAAATACATTAGGTGAGTTTCATTTGCTCCCTTTTTACTCATTATATTTTTGGGCTGAGAATACATGCAAATGCTTTATTAACCGTTTTACAATATTTATATACGTAAGTTTCATTTACCTTTTTACCCTTTATATTTTTGGGCTGAGAATACATGCGCAATTTTTATAAATGTTTTTACGAAATAGACACAAGTAATCAAAACTACATTATATGGTTGAATGATCGAAATCGAATATGCCCCTTTGTATTAAGTCTGGTAATCTAAGAATTAGGGAACAGACACCCTAATTGACGCAAACTCTAAAGATAGATCTATCGGGCCCACAAGCCCCATCCAAAGTACCGGATGCTTTAGTACTTCGAAATTTATATCATGTCCGAAGGAGGATCCCGGAATGATGGGGATATTCTTATATGTATATTGTGAATGTCGGTTACCAGGTGTTCAATCCATATGAATGATATTTTTTATCTCTATGCATGGGACGTATGTTTATGAGAAATGGATATATGAAATCTTGTGGTCTATTAAAATTATGAAATGATTATTTATGTTAAACTAATGAACTCACCAACCTTTTGGTTGACACTTGAAAGCATGTTTATTCTCAGGTACGAAAGAAATCTTCCGCTGTGCAATTACTCATTTTAAAGATATTACTTGGAGTCATTCATGACATATTTCAAAAGACGTTGCATTCGAGTCGTTGAGTTCATCAAGATTATTATTAAGTCAATTATA